>NC_084960.1:2874018-3174018 GCF_949316205.1 Platichthys flesus
TTATAAATGTAATCTGCTACAAATGTCTATGTGCAAGCAGTTAGTTACTTCTTATTCCTGGAGGGTTGCTGGGTTGTATCAGTCACAGCCAGGACTGGAAGTGCAGGAGCCAAACTGGTTGTCCTTGCTTTCATGCATGATATCAATAATCTCCCCCGATAGAGCAGCCACGGAGCAGATGGTGCTGCCCGAGCTCCGAGCAGCTGTTCCCGGCCACTGCCCCCCCCCGGCCACAAACTCGCCTGGCTCATTTACAGACGTGGTTTCAGAGTGAGGCCTTTTCTCCTGGTTCCCTGAGATGTGGCAGGAGCAGGTAAACCGGGCCTGCAGCTGTTTGGTGACGAGCTGGTCCTGAGTCAGACACGAGGACAATCAGCTTGTTTTTGTTGTCTCCTGGTCTCAGCTGGTGTGTGTTTGTTCAGGTCGTGTCTTTGTGCACTCAGCGTTTCCGCTCACCGTCCTCCATCAACCGTCAGCTGTTGTTTTTTGCTTATCAAGTCTCCTACAGACACTGAGACACCTCGACACTTCAGATTGACAAATGTGTTTTGACAACACTCAAGGAGATAAGCACTCGGCCTCTAGGATCTCTCCTAGGGACACGTTTCTATTTACACCTACTCCGCCTCGCGGAACAGACGCTTAATCTTCTCCCTGATTCCTGGCTTCTGCAGCAAAATCCCCCCCTCTCTCTCTCTCTGTCTCTCTCTCTCTCTCTCCCTCTGTTCTTCTTTTTCTCTCCTCCATCTGACTGTTCTTCCCGTTCTCTTGCTTTTCCTCCTGCCTCTCCTCAGCTGCCTTTCATCAGCATTAGCTCTTCAGGCCGTGAGTCACGGTGAAAGACAGGAGTGTTTCTATGCAGTTCTGCTGCAGACCACATTGTCTGCAGGATGGTATAGAGCGAGGGATGGGAGGAGCGCGATGCATGGAGTGCCCCCCCCCCTTCCCCCCCCTCCACTCCGTGCCAATAACAGCGCTGTAATCACTTCAAATGTGTTTTATTGTCAGCTTTTCACAGATTAGAGCAGCAATAATCTGTCCTCCTCCATCCATCTCATTCCAAGCTGTTATTTTTGGCACCAGGATTCTGCCTTTTTGTGGATTAGTAGGTGTGCAAGAGTTTTTTGTGTCGTTGTTGATGTTTTGTTTTTCTGTGTGTGTGTGTGTGGGGGGGGGAGGGGTGTGTGCATGTGTGCGTACTCGTGAGAAACAACACAGAGGACGGTGTCTGCCCCGCTGCATTGTGGGGGGAGAAATAATCTCAAGTGGCTGTGGTGCAGGATCGGTTTCTTAAAAAGATCGACACTGACGCTCAGAATCTGCATCAAGAGGAAATCGTCATCTCATGGGGACGCTCGGGTAAATCTAAACCCCATCCCTGAAATATGCTTAAGCAGGAACACGTCCTAATCCGCGGCTGCTCTGTGTCCACCGTGTCCGCCGGCACAATGCACACGTCACCGCAGCTGCATCGGGGAGGAGGACACAGACACACACAACAGACACACACAACGGAGATTCCATTCCTTTAAGGAACTTCTCAGCCTAATCCAGCTTCGGTTAAATGCTGCACATCATCTCACATCTGGCCACTTGATCATTATTTTGTAAGCAATAACCGCCCTGGTAGAATTCTTTAATCCTCTGATTTAAAAGGTGAAATGACACAAAAGGTGAAATAAAATCATCCGGCCCATAATCTTTTACAGACCTCCTCTAATTCACAGCACCGTGGAGAACACGCTGCAGGAAACCGATCTCCTCTCTCTCCCCTGAGGCGGAATATTGACTGATGACTTTCATTTTCAGCTTTCAATTCTGTTGCTAATTTTACACATTTCAATTAACTCCAGGTATTCTTGCATGGGCCCTGCTATGATTAGAAGCTGCGCATGGACGGGTCTGACTACCCCGAGCCCTGATAACTGCCACTGCCACTGGTTTCCACAGCAGAGGGAAGACGGATCTCCAGTTTTCTTTTGGATGCTCGTTTTATTGTATTTTTTTTTTCGCACGCTCAGCACTATTTTCTTGCAGACGTAAGGTTGTCACGGCCGTCTCTCTTGCATCCTCCTCAGGGCCGCAGTGCAGAGCGCCTCTCGGCTACGGGATGATGATGAGACTCCCCACAGGGATAATGACAATCGAAGAGCGCCACTCAAACGGATGCCCCCCCCCGATTTAATCCCACCAAACGCTCAGCCTGGAGAAGCAGCAGCAGCAGCAGCAGCTTCACACAGACACGGACGGACGGGCAGATTTGCCAGTTCAACAGGCGGCAGCCCTCGAGCAACACAAAGAGACAGTCAGTCAGTGAGGCCAGCTCACCGGCCGCATCCGAGGCAACAGGTGAACACTTCAGCATCGTGGGTGGCACCAGAGAAAGAACCTCCGAGCTGAGACAGCTTCTCTAATCCCAGAGCGGTATGACAGGATGTCTGCTGCAGACACACTGCACCTCCTCTGTGGAGCCGGGTGCATGTTCCTCTTTGAGCTGATAATAAACCGTCGCCTGGGTGGAAGCAGCTTTTTAAAAGCACCTGTTACGAGTGTGTGTGGGGGGGGGGGGGTCGCTCTGTCCGCAGCAGGGTCAGCTCGAGAGGTCGGCTGCACGTTAACAACCTCCACGCTGCTGGAGACCTTCAAGGAAGCCCAGGTCAAAACACTCAGCGATGCTTCGAGTACACAGAGTACTTACTGGGTCACGTCACTTTAACATGCTCATCGGGGGTGCAATATAGTTGAGGACACATCAATACTGATCGTCGATACAGATAAACAACAGAGGAAACATAAAAACAGCCGATATACGGTCGAGAGCGTCGTAAACACGGTCAACAAACCAATGTTTGACTAGAACGGTTCTCCCTCACTTCAATTGAGTCAGGCTGCAATATCACACACGCAGGTTTATTTAAAAACAATCCTTCCTCGTGCCAGTGGAGGAGGTATTTGATTTTCCACCGGTGCATCATGTCTGACGTCACAAACCCACGAAAACACAGAGGAGCTCTCTCTCCCCTCACCGGCCAAATTAGCGCCTTCACCCGAGTGTTTGGTTTCCACCACGATGGGAGCCAGAGTCAAATCAAACCTGCGTCTTCTGGAGAGTCATTGTTTCCTCCTGGCAAATAAATATGATGTTTAATAGACCCATGAATTATTCCCTAAGAAACACCCTCTCACACAATGTTAAAGAAAGTGATACAAATTTTAGGATTTCTTCCCGGACAAACTCCTCATCTTACATTTTGTTGTTTTTGTGTAATTTCGTAAAAACAAATTATACAAACAATTGAAAAGTGAGCAAGTGAGAATTAAAAAAATAGATGTTTAATCTTGCCAATATGGATCTGTGGTCCCAAATACAATATATATAGATGACATCATTCAGTTGCATCCAGTCGAAGTCATTTGGATGAAAAATAAAGTCATCACCATATTTTCCCGTGTGAAACTTTGACGTATCCACGAGGCAAAACTTCCTCTAACTTCTCAAACAGCTCAGAGACGCTCTGTGATGCTCTGTGATGCTCTGTGACGCTCTGTGACGCTCTGTGACGCAGTGACCGCCGACAGTTCACTTCATAATTATTCACGGCCGCAAATAAAAGCCGAGCGCTGGCACTGATTACAGGCAGCGTGAGCGTAGAAGATGATCTGAGACCAGCTCGGGTCAGGAGCTGCTCTGCAAAAGTCACCTTGACAACCCGGGGGGGGTGGGGGGGGGACTCCATTTGCAGCGCCGCTCTCTTTCACAGCGGGTCGCTCCGGTACCTTCAATTAGCGAGCCATTACCATTCATGAGCTTGTTTTCGCAAAGCTGTAAGATTGGATTCCAGTTAGAACGTCTTCCTCGCACCTGCACGCTGATGTAACGTAAAGGGAAGCAGCGGTGGTAGAGCGGCGGTAGAGCGGCGGCCCTGCTCTCCATTGGGCTAATTCCTGCTCCGCCAAGGCCAGGCTCATCCCAGTGCCTCCACCAGGACGGTAGAATGTCTTCTTACTAGTGAAATTTAACTCTATAGATCTGCCATGAGTGACACAAACAACAGGAGCCATGTTCATTGTTTATCTGACCCCCCCCCCCCCCCCACACACCGACTCCTCCTCGCTCTCCACTGCTCTGATACCATCATCCAGCTCAGCAGCAGAGGTTTCCACTTGTTGTGACACAGTTAAAGGATGTGGTGCCGTGGTGAACCGGGTCCACGGGCCTCGTGGCGTTCCGCTGAGCGCCCCCCCCCCCCCCCCGACCTCTGGGCTGTTTTGTGTGATATCATGGTGTTGACCCCGGTGGCGCCAGACCCTCTGTGTGGAGTTATTATATTTATATGCAACCGCTAAGCCCCGCGACTGTTTCACCACGCTGTCAGGGCGTTGGTATCCGTGTGCGCGGCCGAGGACCTGCTGTGGACGTTCTCAATTTCTGGTGGAAAATTGAGCGGGGGGGGGGGGGGGGGGTTAGTGAGCCCTGTATATTTTATTCAGCGGCAGTGGAGAACAATTCATAATCACAGCAGACTGATTCACAGTTTTAATTAAAAAGTAGCATTATAGTGCCGGTGGTAACATCTTGATTTATGAAGAACCGACCACGGGCACCCCCCCACCCCCACCCCCCAAACCACCAGTGAGAGTGAGGCGGGCCCAGGGATGCGAGCAGAGGGGGGGGGGGGTGCTAACACTCGGGAGGAAGTGTCTCGTTTCTCACAGCAAGGGGGCTGGCACTGGGGGTATATCTCTGTGTGGAGTGTGTCGGGGCATGTGTGTGTGTGTGTGTGTGTGTGTGTGTGTGTGTGTGTGTGTGTGTGTATGTGTGTGTGTGACGAGCATGTGTGCAGTTCTTTTTGCTACAAACCAAGCAAATATATCATCAGAGTCGATATCACAGGTAGATTTCAGTATCGGGATTTTCAGGTAGCTTTTATATTCAAATAAAATCATTAGCTGTAGATATACGATGTTTTGAAACATTTCATGTTTATTTCCCATGATACTCGCGTGTCATTTCCTCTGCTCTCACATTTCTTTTATATCAGTATCAGCCTTAAAAAAAAACAAGCATGAGTCAGAGCGCTGTGTTCACTGGAGTGTGTGCACGAGCCACGACACGTCATGATGCCGCTGACCTGACATTAAAGACTTAAAAGCATGATGGACAAAAAAGATAGAAAGATAGATAGATGTACAGATGGCTAGATGGATGGATAGATGGATTGATAGATAGATGGATGGATAGATTGTGGTATAGATTTTGGCTCCAGAATAAAAAGCCTTCTGGAAAATGGCCAGCACTGCAAATTTAACCAGGGCTGATGGAATTTGCGTTGGTCTGACAGTGATGTTAAGCTTATGTCAGCCCCTCCATTTAAATCACCACAATAACAGAATCCCTTGATACAGAGAGAATTTAATTAAAACACTGTGTGTGTGTCAGAGACAGAGAGAGAGAGATAAAAGAAGAGAGAGCAGGAGAGAAAACAGGACGAGCGACAGAGGGAGCACCAGATGATGCAGGGAGTGAAGTGAGAGAAGGAGAGAGAGAGAGAGAGAGAGAGAGAGAGAGAGAGAGAGAGAGAGAGAGAGAGAAACAGAGAAACAGGAGGGATAGAGATGGAGAAAGAGAACGAGTGATTACAGGAGTGAGATGAGTGGAAAGTTGGAGTTTGAGCTGCATTGAAGTGAAAAGTGAAAAAAGCAGTGTGTCTTTACTTTTCTGGAGTTTATGTTCAAGTGAGTGTGTGTGTGTGTGTGTGTGTGTGGGTGGGTGTGTGTGTCTGTGTGCGTGTGCATCTGTGCTTCAGTGTTTGCTTCCTTCTGTGCGCTCCCATTCTTTGTCACTCTGGTTGATTGATTTTTTTTGTGGTCTGGCTCACTCGCAATCACGACAGAAACCAAAGTAAGCACACACACAACACACACAAACACACACAACACACACACTCACACACACACTGTCCCACCCTGGCTCCAGTTTGAATGATGCATACGCTTACTATGAAATAATCCATTTATGCAGAAGGCCCACTCAGCCTCAATGTAAAGTAATGAGCACGCCGTCTCTCGACCAGTCAAGCACGTCCATGGCAGCTCTTCAGTTACACAACTGACGCAGCACAAAAGACACACACCTATACAAAGATGTAGCAGGAAGATTATGATTAATAACATCTCCTCACACTGTCAGCAGAATGTGAAACTATGAAGATTTAACAGAAGCTTCCCAGACGTGTACCTACTCCACACAGTCAGCAAAGTGTAGCTGGAGTTAAACGGGTTGAACCATGTTGTTGTTTGGGGACATTATCTTTTATTTATAGAGTTATAACAATTATAATATGTTTTACTCATAAGTCCAGTATTTGCATGATAGTAGAGAGATAAACACAACTATGGATAATATCACTCATTAGATTTAATGTTATCTAAGAAGCAGATCTGTAATATTTCCGGAGAACATTATGACGGACCAAACCATGTGAGGCAAATGAAAGGGGGGGTGTTCAATCTTTCAAAAAATAGAGCTTTCAATGCATATTATTATACAATGCAAAATTATCTTTGTCGCAATAATCCCCATGAAATCCAGCCCTGGTGAAAAACGCAACAAGGAACGAAATGAGAAAGTGTGAAATAAAAAGTCTTTAAATCTCTCCACACATTAATGCTCATGTTGTGCACACACACACACACACAGACACACACGAGAACTTACACTCCGCTGTGGAGCCGAGGAGACGGTATCTTTTGTCACCCCCGAGGGTTTCCCCACTTCATAATGTGATATCAGATGCTTGGGCAGCAGCTACAGATAATGTCAGGAGGCAATTTCCTCGTGACAGATATGATAATTCCGGCCGACTTAAGATGAAATACATTATTATGGAGGGGGGGGTGTCAAAACAGAGCTCGCCCTTCACACGCTGGGAACGAGGAAGAAGCCATTATCCTTTTGTTTGAGCACTGGTTTAAATATGAGACTTTTCATCTCCCATTAACGTCCAGTTAGAACCAGTAACTCTGTGTTTTACTTATTACAGTTATATTATAGTTACATTGTTTGATATAAAGAGAAAGCAGCTTGACTCCTGTGTTAAACACTCAGTCCTGGATATATTAACATGGTCTGTAAACGCCCCACACACACACACACTAACACGGGACATTTCATTTTAAGGCCGATTGCCTCCTTCCCCCCTCCACTGACTTAGTGTTAACTGTGTGTTTAATGGAGCATCACAGTGACCTGGAGCTCCCACGTGCGACTTCACGGAGTCGCAACATATCCTGAGGTCTCGCTCGGGTCACATGACGTTCATATATATGTTTGTAATCGCTCAGGAAAATATCTGTCAAGTGAGGAAATCAAATCGATTTATTGTGTTTTCAAGGGATTCAATGAAAATCCTATAAGAAGAACTGGTTTCAAGAGGCTTCCAAACAGAATATGAACATTTTAAAAGTCGCAGCCTCTTTCTCTCTAACACACACAGACACACACACACACACACACAGTTAATGAGGGTGCTTTCAGTGTCTGGCTGTGTGAGTCTGTTCTAATTGTCTCATCTTTCGCCGTGGCACATTCTTGGGCTCAGGTTTAATTTAACACCCAGTTCCTCCTCTAGTGCTGCTGCTATTTACACCCCAGCCCATCGCTGCCACACATGCACTCACTCCCTCTCTCCCTCACTCCCTCTCTCCCTCTCTCCCTCACTCCCTCTCTCCCTCTCTCCCTCTCTACCTCACTCCCTCTCTCCCACTCTCACTCTCTCTCCCTCCCTCCCTCTCTCTCTCCCTTGCTCCCTGCCCTGGACTCACCCCGCCACAAAAACTCACTCCCTCTCTTCCTCTCTCCATCTCTCTCTCTCTCTCTCACTCCCTCCCTCTCTCCCTCACACCCTCTCTCTCTCTCTCCATCTCTCCATCTCTCTATCCCTCTCTCCCTTCCCTGGACTCACCCCTCCACACTCCCTCTCTCCCTCTCTCCCTTTCTCTCTCTCTCTCTCTTTCTCTCTCTCACTCCCTCTCCCCCTCTCTCCCTCACTCCCTCTGTCCCTCTCTCCCTGCCCTGGACTCACCCCTCCACACACAATCACTCCTCACTCTCTCTTACTTTTCCCGTATTGCTCCATCAACCCAGCAACACCCCCCTCTCCCCCCCCCCCCCTTGTTCTGCTTATGGTAAATGAAACGTGCACTGATCCCCTGGTCGCCCCGCCGGGTGTTTACCACAGAAGCACAGGTCCAAAGTGTTCAGCACCTTTTAAACGACTGTTTGAAAAACAAGCAACAAACGATATATTCATGATTGTGATGGGGGGGCAGATTTATAACGTTGTCAACGACGTGACAAAGTGAAAACGGTCACTCAGTCGTGAAGCTACCGGAGCGACACATGAATGTGCAGCTCCCCTCTTCATTCAGCTCATTGGTCGGGGGGGGGGGGGGCTTTCATCGCTCTCGTCCTCATTTTGAGCTGCAAGTTAAAATTCAAAGTACAGTGAAAACAGTGAATCTCTATAAAACAGATTCTACACGTGAATCTGCAGAATCTGTCGGTTAGGGATGAGAAGTTGGGGTCGGAAGCTTCTGGATTTCATCTCTAGTTTGATAAATTATGTTAAAAACAGTAAACATTGCAATGCATCGGCTAAGACTCACAATTATGAGGTATTAATTGACATGCAAAAGTCACATCTACTAAACTATAGGTTTCTCCAGCGTCCTCAGACAGACACTGACACAGATGACAGTGTCGGGGGAAATGGATCCGTCAGCATGAACTCTCCTGAGCACAGAAATGTTTGTCAGGACATTTCACAAACGAACAATCTCACATCGACATCGTTCTCAGCAGATTTCAGATCAGCTCGGGTTCTGCTCGGTCACAAATCGATGACAGATGCAAACAGGGACAATCGGCCGGACGCACACACGGAGATTCAAACAGCTGCATTCCAGTGTGAAGAGTCGGATCGGTCCGACTCTGACAAACCGATTATACTCGTACAGTCGCTTGACAATAGCTCACATCCCGTTCTCCCTTCTCGTCCTTTTGTCTGCACCGTCTTCCTGTTCAATACGAGACAGACTGACCTGCCCCCCCCCCCCCCCCTCGCTCCCTGCCACATATCACAGATTCTGACAGGAGGTGAATGAGGACCCTCAGGGAACCATGGGCCCCCCTGCTGGGATGTCTGCTAAACTCCCTGTGGCCATTTCTTCCTTAACACAACCCAATCAATAGCTTTTAATATTATCTACCGGCAAACAAGCATCACAGGAGAAGGCTGCAGGGGGGGGGGGAGCATGCTCCGTGTTGCCTGGGGCCAGTGGAGCGAGGTGAGCATTAGCTCTGACATTTCAGCAGCAGCAGATCCAGGGGCAGTGCCTCGTGCCCTGCTTCTCTCCAGCTCCGCTCGGAGGAACGTGCACTCAGGGGACGGTCGGGGGTCACCGCCCATGCTTGACCGTTTCATCTTTGCAACATCATAAACAGACTTTTGGAGATTTTGCGTGTGTTTGTGTGTGTTTGTGTGTGTGTGTTTTTGTGTTTGTGGCTCAGCTGATGATGCACTGCCATCCAATCTCATTGCAGGGGGGCGTCGCTCTCTCTGCTGGTATGAGGGGAAGCAATCCCTTTTATGGTAAAGACTGATTTATAGTGCAGCGCAGTTTTCATAATGGGAAAGAAAAATGTAGCTTAGTGGAGCGGAGATGAACACAAAGTAAGTTTTAAGTAGCATTACTCAGTCGCAGCCTCTATGCAACAAGACATTGATCAGATTCTGTAGATATCAAATTAATCATGAACTATGACACAAGTGTTATTTTTTTCGAAAGCTGGATCCAAGGAGCTGCCGTTAAATCAGGAGCGACAGCAGCAAGTCTCTCAGGTGTACTTATAAAGTATATAAAGTATATAAAGTATATAAAGTATATAATCACTTCTGAACAACACAGTATGATCCAGCTGATTTAAATGAAGATCAGATTACAGAGTAAATTGCATAGAAATGGATAATTGTGGTGATTTATTATTATTCAGCTGCAGTCCAGTAAGAGCCTCTGACACTTGTTAGTCCTCCAGGCACGAGCACCAGTGTTCCCAGTCGATCGCGGCTGCGTGAAAAGATGCTGACCTGTAGCATACACACACTGAAACAAACCATTCATCCGCTTCAACAACAACCACACAACCTCCTGATGAGGCCGGAGAAAAACAACAAGTCAGCTGAAGTGGAGCGCGCGGCTGCTCACGTCCCTGTGCACGCCTGCAGTCGAGGGTTGTGTGCAGATATGTGCAAACACACAAATTTACACCGTGAGCTAGGTGTTAACACAGACCCACAAACACAAAATAATGGTGAAACGCAAACACACAAGTATAAAAATACTGTATGAAGTAGAAGTTCATTCCTAAGCCAACAGGCCCCTTATGAAACCACATTTTAAATTCACTAGATCCAGATTTTATTTTGGATCTGCACCAAGAGCCATGAATAATTCTCTGATAAATCAAGGAAAATGTTGAAAAGCAAAATGTTCTTGGAACCGAACCCTGATCCAGACACACAACCAAAATGTTCTGGCTTCCTCTCAGACCGACACCACATCCTTCCACCAAGTTTAGATTAAATCCTTTGTTCTGTTTTTGTAGAATCTTGCCCACAAACACACAAACCAGGAAAAATACATCGACAACAGCCACGTCATCTAACAACTGGAGCACAAACAGCGAGGGCACCTGGAGCCTCCTCACAGCAGCTGAGAGGACGAGCCAGAGAAGAACAGATGCCACCAAAGCAAATGTTGGAAGTGCAGCGCTCGGCTAATGATTGGATCTTCGGGCTCTTTTCCAGGTGACTTATGTTCCTGCTCCGCTGCCGGAGACCAGGATGAACGGAGGCGTATTGATCCGCTGCTTCGCGAGCCGGTCGATGCCAGCACGCAGATCCTCGCTGGGTTTTCAGGGTCAAGCCCAGAACACGCCGGCCCAGACCTGATAAACATGAACTGATCCCGGTGCAGCGGAGTGTGTGACTCTGATTCTGCATCTTACAAGTTGATTGGAATTCATCACAAAGAGAAACGCGCCAGAGAAGTTTCTTTAAATGAGACGAGGCCACACACTCACAACATCAGAAGTTATATCGTCTCCTGGAGAAAAAAACTCACAGCTGCTCTCTCTCTCTTTTTAATTCACCTCCCCAGAAACAACACTTTCGCTTCTTCACCTCCTTTCCTCCTTTCTTCTCTCCTCTCCTCCTCTTCATCAAAATGCCTCCTGACTCCCCAGCTCCTGAATTTGCTCTAATTTAGGAACGCTCAGTCGTAAGAAAGCATAAAAAGAAGAATAATGCCAATTATGAATATTATCCCCAAATAAGCTGATGAGCATTCTTGCTAGTGGAGGAGAAGAAGTACTCATCTGTCTCAGTGTTGTGCTATAATACAGAAATCAGCGGTTAATTACTTCTCAGTAGGACGAGAGTCATCGGATAAATATTTCACGCTGTATTTCAAAGATTGCAGCCTCACTAGATTTGACCAGTTTTGAGCCGTGAGCCTGAACGATGACAGAGTTGAAGCGAGGCCCTGGTGTTAATTGGATTTGAAGGAAAAGCCGTGTTGCCCTTAATTAATGGAGCTGAGCGCTGGTGATGTAATGAGCGGCCGGAATCACATTAAGGTTTGTTACACAGGGGCGGGAGATAAAGCTTCTTCAGCAGGAGAGAGAAACTCGTTATTATTCCATCATTCTGTGTCTCGTTTGTTAACCCTTTATGTAAGAGCGGGAAACAGTCTGATAAAGGGTCAATGAGGGCGGGGCCGGGTCGTTAATGAGATTCACCATCGCTGCCAGTTGGTGTGAGGTCATGTGACGACAGTGGGAGCGGTGCAGTGTCAGCGTTCACAGAGCGGCCGGGTGACTTTCAGCCGAGGCCGAGGCTCTTCATTACAGAGCTGCACCGTCAAGCAACAGGAGCAACTGCAGAATGGCAGCATTTGTAGTGCGCTCACACACCTGGCACACAGCCCCCCCCCCCCCCCCCCCCACCACCACCACCACCACCACCAACCGACAACCACCGTCTCCTATCACACACAAAAAAATTCAGTTTCTCACTCTTGCTCCTCTGAACTGAGTCTGAGTCTCTTAAACGTCACGGCTGATTAATAGTGTATGGGCAGAGAGGGGGAGGGAGGGAGGGAGGGGGGGAGAGGGAGAGAGGGAGAGAGGGAGAGAGGGAGAGAGAGGGAGAGAGAGGGAGAGAAGGAGAGAGGTGGTCAAAAAAAGGTTGTGAGCAACTTATGAGCAATTTAAAAAGCAGAGAACCGACAAATGAGGAGAGAGTGTGTGAGAGTGTGTGTTTGATAATGTCTTCTCATGGACCCTCGTGGAAAATACATTTTCTATGAATTATATATTTTTTTAAATGTTCACACACTCACACAAATAAACACACACAAAAACAAACGCCACAAACATCTCACTCAACACACCCTGTAATTGCCGGATCAATGCCAGCAGAGCCATGCAAATGAAGCTGATGGTCGATGGCGCCGGGTCAAGTTGACCGAGCACACTGCGCTAACAACCCAGGATTACAGGCTCCACCTCAAGCCGTTACCCTGACCCTTGAGCAAACCCCGACGTGAGATACAAAGCGAAAAGATGCCGCGGAAGTTTAAGATCATCCATCACTGAGCTTTACACTTAGACACACAAACACACACAGACACACACACACAGGTGAGATAAGGCGAGCTGCTCTCTGGAGGGACAGAGTCTTACCTTGTGTGTCGGCAGCCAAAGACTCATCCCGGCGTCTCAGAAGTAGCATGATGGTGCGGCCTGGGACTCCTCTCTCCCTCTCATAGCCTCGGACTGAGGGAGGCTGAACTGCAGAAGACAACACGGTTATTGATCCGTTAGCAGCGACTGTAAATGAACAGATTCTTCACGTCTTTACTGAATAATCCAGTTTTTCCTGTTGGTTATCGTCCCTGAGGCTGATGATCTGATCAGCACGTCCACGTACATCACAGAGAAACTTTGAATTTAAATTTAGAGGCTTTTTTTTTCCCCACAGGGAGAAAAAACTAATCACCTGGAGTTACACCACACGTCAACATAATTAGCCAATTAAAAGACAGACGAGTTTAATTAAGTCCAAAAAACAGCAGAATGAAATAGTGCTGGGAGAAAACTATTCCTTATCATTTTCAGGTGTCGCTCCGGCAGCAGCTCGTTGGCTCCAACCAGCCGCACTTTATCCAATGAGCACGTTTTAGGCTCGGTGATTAATTGAATTTCACTCCACCGCCTCATTAGGTGGGGGGGGGGGGGGGGGGGGGGGGATTTACTGAGGCAAAATGCAGATGTTCATGAATGGAGAGGAGCGATTAAAAGAATTTGAGAAGCGTGTGTCTCTTTCCCTCGTCATAATCCTTTCTGTGATAGGTGTGTGTGTGTGGGGGGGGGGGGGGTTAACTCACAGCAGTTTTAGGTAAAATCCTCGACAGGTCAGGAGGGTAACGCAGCAGCTTGGAGGTAATCGTGCTCCACGGGAGCAGCTTCACTTCTGTTCCTCCGAAGAGACGTTTGGTGCTTCTTGTTTTTCTGACGTCTGCCAGTCTGTGATTTGCAAAGAGGAAGGAACAGAGAGAGGACAGAGGGTGAGCAGCAGGTCGAGGGCACTCACACTCTGATAGACCTGCTTCCCCTGGAGTCAGTGAGATCAAGATGAAATGAGGGGAGTTTAAAATGCACAGTTCCAAAATGGTGGATCTATATGCGGCGCTCTGTGTAATTGTTTATCCACCGAATCTACCGCGAAGGCCATTTGTGTTCCATAGAAACACAATGTGCCCGTCGTTAATCTGTTTAAATCCATCACACAGCTCCCTCTAGTCAACTGTGTGTGTGTCTGTGTGCGTGTGTGTGTGCATCAGGATAAAACAAAAGAAGCCAGCCCCACATGATAAATAATGTACTTTTTCCTAATGTGCTGAGCTGCTAAACTGCCTCTGCCTCAACAGGACTAATAAATAGCTTCTATTAATCCTGATTATACATAAGTCATATATCATTAACACATCGAGTCCATAACGACGCCTAAACCGAGAGGGGGGGGAGCCCGGGCCACACTTTAGCTGGATAAATGATTAATTCAAACATGTTGATGAATAATAAACCAGTCTCTGCGGGGTGACAGATTGTACTTTTCATATTTAATAGATTGATGGGCCTCACACAACATGTACACACGGCCGACACAACACACTGATCACATGTGCGCCCGCCACTTCACGGTGGACACGTGGAAACAGGCGGGCTGAGCGAGCGGTAGATTAAAACATCAAACGCTGCTCGGTGGAAACACAGCCGGGCTCTTTTCAGCTTGTTTCTTCTCCTCCACTAATCCCACACAGGAGCCTGGATGTTGCTCTACTCACAGAGCGCCCGGCCCTCTCATGGCCGGTGTGTCTGCGTCGATACCAGTCCTCTTAATCAGCGCCCATGAATTATTGAGCAGCCTTTTTATATCAGATCATGACCCATATTCTGCTTCGCTTGATGTGAATATGCTGCCAATAAAAATTGAGATGTACTTTTTTTAAAGTCGCCCCACATCGGCTGGCTGCTCGCCGTCTAATGGCCGAGCGGAGATCCAGACTCACACACTGCAGAGCGTCCAGAGCGGCAGATGGAGCTCCGCAGACTGATTCACTCGTTTAACAGGACGATGGACGAGGTTGTCGTGCAGCGTCAAGACACAATGTGGGTCTGAGGTGTTCTTTAGATTCTGACACACACACACAGACACACACACACTGGACGGCTCGGAGGGCACGTTAGCTGGAGATAAAGCAGCTAATGGAGTTTTATTGCTGGTTTCATTAATGCAGAGCTCAGAGCCAGACACAGGAGTTGTACTGTTGTCTCATTAGGTAGCACGGGGGGGGGGGGGGGGGGGGATTATGAATCTCCTCGGCCCCGGCTGGCTCCTCTCCTGCTCATCAATGGCGACTGAAGACACATGTAATATGTCTAAAGACTTTTATCAGGCTTCATTTTCACAGATGAGACGCTTTAGATCTGTCATCAAATAACAGCCTTATCTATTGTTCTATAATTTTTTGCTATACACATCATTGATATCGATTGAAGGTGTGTTTTTGAATTTAGAATTAGACTAAAGAACAAATGGAGCAGTGCATTAACGACATTGTCACATTAGACAGATTCTACTTTCCAAGGGGACTCTGTAAAGCGAGTCATTTGGAAAAAAGCGATTCCAATAAAAATAAATACGTTTTCTTGTCGGTATCAGATACAACTCAACGCTTGTGTCCCACTACGATCGACCAACAAATCTCAACTGTATCCATCTTGCAAACTGTTCCTTTGCACAGAGACGTCTCACTTCTCCACCCGAGAGCTCGAGAGAACCGGGAGGAATCAGGACCGGGCTCCAGGAGTCGAATCCCCTGCTTCCACTGCTGTTTTCCAGCTGAGTGACACGTAGGGTTCACATCAGTGTCCGTTCAGCTGCTGCCACGCGAGTCGCACCTGACGTCCTATTTTCATGATCATTAAAGTTAAAAAGTACAACACAGCAGGGCGAGCCGTGTGTCAGAGGCGGTTTGCACCCGAGACGTCCATTTTGCAGCGTGGCAGCTGTGACAGGGTTTGACGGACTACCTGGGTTTAAGTGCTCATCAGTGGAGAGGCAGCCGGGGTCACGTGGGTGTCAAGAGCACCGAGCACACTGGGTAATGGTTCTGGGTTATGAGAGCGGGTCCCAGGTGGAATTCGCAGGTGCGGAGTCGTAACCTTGACCGTGCACCGCAAGCACACACACATGGACACACACACACATGGACACACACACACACATGGACACACACATGGACACGTATAAATTCAAACCGCTGTCGGCCAAATGATACGAAAGTTAATCAGAGAAAAGGGGTCAATCGCTGCTGCACCTATGATGGATAGATGGACATTGTGTCACAGTGTGTGTGTGTGTGTGTGTGTGTGTGTGTGTGTGTGAGAGAGAAAGAGAGAGTGGGTGTGAATTTCTGCTGCAGACACACACACTCAAACTCCAACACTCCACGAGGAGATGAGATCTATACCGTCGGTCTCCCGCCGAGAAGCGTTTTGTGCCTCTTTGGAAAAACAGCAGATAAAAATAATTACAGAGTGAAGAGGCCGACGTAGAGCGTCTCTTCATGTAGATTACTTTATTGATCCACATAGAGGTGCCTCTCACACACACTCCACTGCATTAACTGGAGAGCGTAGAGCCGCACTGAGCAGATGTGATGGACAGACGTGGCTCCTCACACCGGCCGGACACTGGCTCCGGTGCAGAGCTCAGGGTGAAGAGTGGAAGTTCCCTTTAACGTGAACTAAATCATCTATCGCTCAAGATATCCAAGCGTGTGTTTTCTATTTAAAATGCACTAAATGTGAGCATGTAATGAAATTAAAAGCTTAAAAGGATGAATGACAGTGAAGTGCGTTGTGAAAATCTGTCATTTCTCAAATTAGAATTCTGTCTGACCTTACACACACATCCATGTCGGGTCCACACACACACACACACACATCCATGACGGGTCCACACACACACACACATGCATGTAAAAACTATGTCAATGACCTAATACATTAGAGTGAATATCTGCATGAGTATAATCATCAATGCAACAGCAACAGCATGTGTGGATGCACAGCACTGTACTCACCTATTTAACCCTCAACACTGACAAATATTAAATGTAATCAATTTTGTGGGCCGGAGAAATTGTAAGGATCACGGATATTACATCATCTAAGACAAAGATGTTGCTTGAGTCTTTAATCCGCGTTAGTGAAAATCCCATTAAGACTCAATGGTTGGAAAAGGAATATTGAAATTAGTCCATTACAAAAATAAAACTGTTGAGAAAAATAAAAAAGGAAAAAAGGTCCAGAATTTAGAGCCGTTTTTGGACAATTGTTAATTATTTTTTGTCGTTTGGAACCAAATCCAGGATTTAAAGGGTAATTCCACAGGAAAAGCAGCTAAATCCAGAGCGGCTCTATCGGGGGGGACGGCTGCTCAAGAGTCCCACTGCCCATTATCTCCATGTGATGAAGAGGAGGGGCATTAAACCTCCTTCAGGAAAAAACGTGGAAATATAAAAAGATGAGATGAGCAAGGAAAATGAGTCGTGTGGTTTGCTATGAATCTATCGTTGTGCCTTTCTACAGCCAACACACACACACTCACCGACACACACACAATCACACACACAAAACTACTCAGTTGTTTTGCAATTAGCTTCCAAATCAACCTTTCTTCTATTTTCCTAAAAATGCTCAAGATTGCTCATGAACAACCTGCCTCTCATATTCCAGCTACTGGGATGAAAATCACTACGTCACCAGAACGCAAAATCAAAAGCAACTCCTCTGTGATGCAGGCGAGTCGATGACGTGAGGACGTGAGGACATGACAGTTTTTTTAGATGGCAAATTAAAAATTGAACAACAAATACATCAATGAGTGGATTGATTAAGAGGTGTGGGGGGGGGGGGGTGGAGAGATGGAGAAAAAACAGGTGATCTGAAGAGATTAGAGCTTGAAGCAAAGTGAGTGATGAAAAAAAAAAGTGGAAAACGATGGTAGAGGAGGTAAAAAATCCTCTGGATGATGGAGCCAGGTATTTTGTTTTTGTGGTCCTAGTCCATTCTCTTTGAGTGCTTGTGTGTGTCAGTCTGCGGGAATGAGAGGATAGAGACAGGGAGCGAGGGAGGGAGAGAGCAAGAGAGAGAGAGAGAGAGAGAGAGGGAGGAAAGAGGAGTGTATAAACACAGATGGCACCCCGACAGTACGGCCGAGCGTTGGCTCAGAGACACTTTGCAACAACGGTGAACTGTCGCTCGTGAGTCGGGGCCTTTGCTCCGTTTGACCTTCACCCGATAAAACACTGAGAGCGAGGGAACTCAGTGTGCATTGTCCTCTACCGGACGGATGTGGACGTCTCTGAATGGACATGAGGACGTGTGACGAGGACGAGGGCGTGATGTAACAGGGGACTTTCAGACATTTTAATGGAGGGAGAGACTTGTGTGCAACAACATAGAAATGACGAGAGAGTCACAATGTGGCTCCGTGAAGACGACTGGAGAAGATGCTTGATGAGTCACTGTGGTCTGAACAGGAACATCAGAAAACAAGTGAGAGGACACAGGTTGTAGTATGTGGGGGGGGGGGGGGGGGTGGAGTGACGTGATGATGACATGGGATGAGGCAACAATCAGCTGAGAGTCAGTTGGGAGGGGGGCCACAGATTGTAGGCCAGTGTGTGTGTCTGTGTGTGTGTGTGTGTCAAGGTGTGAACCCCACACAAAAACCCCTCGAAAAACACACAAAAGGAACAAAGACTTTGAGACAGACACTAAATAGACCTACCTATGTTTAGATTTAAGAATCGCCCCAAAAAAGATGCAGAGGATGGTTGGAGGAAAAAAGAGAAGGGGGGAAAATAGGAAAAGGTACAAAAGTGAAAAAGGCATAAATAGAAAACACAAGCAAGCCAATTAAAATGTTTCTATTAAAGCTTTTTTTTTTTTTTAAGTAAGGAAATTAAAACAGTGGTGGAGGGGAGAAGTAGAAGAAGTTATGGGTGGACAGTGAGTGGAGAGGTGTGGGGGGGAGGTGGGGTGAGGAGAAGGAGGGAGGCGGTGAAGGGAGGAGGGAGCGTGGGATGCACGGGATAGAAAAGGCTGGAAGTGATAGCGGTGGAGAAGGGAAGGGAGGATGAATGAAGAGGGGGAGAAAAAAAAGAGGATAAAGGGTGGGGGGCAAAAAATAAAAAATCCCCCTCCTCTTTCTCTCTTTCTCTGTCTCTCTGCCTCTCTCTCTCCCTCCTTGTCTGGCTCATAAATAGAGGAAATTGTTGACCAGGTAAATGGCGAAATAGATGAGAAGACAGAGGAGCGAGAGAGCGAGCAAATGAAAAGGTAAAGCACCTCCCAGCAGCGCGATGAGGAAAAAAAAGAACAAAAAACGAAAGACAAAAGCAAATACTCCAGTGGCCTCCGTGGTCTCCAGTCTGTCTGTGGGAGGGGGGATTGGCTGCTGCCCCTTCCCCGGCTGCCTTCTGCTTTCTTCTGCTGTCTCTCCACCCAAAAAAGACTTCCCATCCAGATGACAAGAGCCACAGATGTCCTCCTCCTCCTCCTCCTCCTCCTCTCCTCCTCCTCTCCTCTCAGGCTCAACTCTGGGCTGACGGGACGCACCACTCACACAGGTTAGACATTGTTGCAGCAGCAACGCACAGTATCATCGATATTGCTCAGTGGGGAAGAGAGGAAAAAAAAAAAGGCATTGGGGGCTGCTGCTAGTCAAGCACTGCCCGCCTCACGAGGAAGGATACTGAGCTGGAATCGCTCTGTCTCCCCTCTCCCGCCCATCCCTGCGAAAAAAGATGGGAGGAAGGGAGGTGGGCCCACTCGCTGCATTAGTATTCATTGAAAGAGTGTGTGAGAGGAGAGAGAGAGAGAGAGAGAGAGAGAGAGAGAGAGAGAGAGAGAGAGAGAGAGAGAGAGGGAGGAGGAGAGGAGGGGTGCCTACCAACAAATGTCTAGGAACCAAACCGGTGTGCAGAACTGATAAGAGACTGGCTCCCCCTAGAGTCAATTATCAATACACAGGCTCACATAACTGGGAACACTGGGAGGAAAACATGCTGGCTCCCAGTGAA
The DNA here is from genome assembly GCF_949316205.1 of Platichthys flesus. Taxonomy (NCBI): domain Eukaryota; kingdom Metazoa; phylum Chordata; class Actinopteri; order Pleuronectiformes; family Pleuronectidae; genus Platichthys; species Platichthys flesus. The sequence goes on from NC_084960.1 coordinate 2,893,798, forward strand.
ATGATATGGGATCTTTTGTCAGGGCATGTTACTTTAATATCTGAGGACACAAATCAACACTTCAGCTTTACAGCGTCACTCCCACAGAACGCCATCGCTGCACTCCACTTAAAAATCTAAATTAAAAGGTCAAAATTGAAATCGAGCTTTTCTCTGCATGAGGAATCTTTAATCCTTCACTCACTCTCCATTTTGTGTTGAGAAATAAAAAAACTAGACAAAAGGATTTTTAAAGAGTTTCCGATCACGTCCACGAAACTCAGTGTTGCTATGGCGACAGATGACCGCCCCCAAAGTGTCCAAATCAAAACGACTCGGGGTCAAAATCAGAAACGGACGTTTAAACACAGGTTTAAAGTGGACCCCCCCCCCCCCCCCCCCCCCCCCCCCCCCCCACAACCTGCACTGCAATGCAGGAGCAGTACAGTTGTATTTATGATGAAGTGGTTATTCATAGTAAAAAGGAGGAAAGAGAAAGAGGCGAGGCAGAGAGACGCTGACAGGTCCTGAGAGGAAACTGGATTTCCAGTCCCCGCAGTCGCCTCGGTCTCCTCTGCCGACCCGTTCACCAGACAGACCCAAGGCTGGGGGGATGTTTAATGACAGGTGGATGTGGTTAGACTGAGGAGACAACGTTTGGGGCGACTCCTGCTTGAATAGAGATAAGATAAGATAAGATAAGATAAGATAAGATAAGATAAGATAAGATCAAACTGATACTGATAGTGTTAAAATAGTCGGATGTAAAGAAATTACCTCATTGTGAAGATGAAGGTGGAATCCATGTGAGTGAGGGGGGGGGGGGGTTCTTGCAGCTTTGGTGAAACATGCAGCACAGGACGGGTCATGTGACACATTCAACTGCCTTTGGTGGAGTTTTAAATACCTTTCAGATATCTGAGAGAATAAAATCAACACAACAAGGAGTTAGTTCATCAGGAACCAGCATGCACTTCATATACCCATCGAGACAGTGTGCAATTCATATACAATACACGCTGTTTGTATTGTATATGAAGTACACGTGGATCTGTGTGTATTGTATATGAAGTACACGGTGGCTCTGTGTGTATTGTATATGAAGTACATGCTCTGTGTATTGTATATGAAGTACACGCTGTGTGTATTGTATATAAAGTACAAAGTGGCTCTGTGTCAATTGTATATAAAGTACACGCTGTGTGTATTGTATATAAGGTACACTCTGGCCCTGTGTGTATTGTATATAAAGTACACGCTGTGTGTATTGTACATAAAGTACACTCTGACCCTTTGTGTATTGTATATAAAGTAAACGCTGTGTGTATTGTATATGAAGTACACGCTACCTTCAGACAGTGGCAGTAGAGTCTCAGGAGAGGAGCACGTGCTGGTGTCATGTCGCCTCCCTGTGGTGGACCCGGCTCCATCTGATCGACTGTGCAGGGATTGATTAACAACGCCTGGGTCCGTCGAACACCGATAACATCGCTCAAAAACATGGCGTCGATGTCACCGCCGCTGCGCGTGTGTCGCGGGATCCTGAAGGAGCTGCGCGCCTCCATGGGGCAGAGCTACAGACAGTCCCTGGCCTACAACTATGTCCTGGACCAGTTCCGAAAGAACAAGGCGAGTTTATCCGTGGGTATCATCCGGGGCTAGCGTTAGCCGGCTAGCATCACAAACAGCACAGCCTAGCATTAGCCTTAACTTCTTTGAATCGTAACGTCGCTGTTTTGCGTGTGAAGTGAAAAGTAGTTAGCGTCCTTCTTGAAGCTTGGAAACAAAACAACACTCAGCTGGAAATACTCTGAAATACTTTGACACAGGAGTCACACGCAAGGTGACAGAGCCAGAAGGACATGTTGACATTAGCCGGATGCTAACGGGCCCTAGCTTAGACGCAGTTGATAAACTAGCTACTAACTCATTACTGAATTTATAATGTGAATTCAAATTGATTTACTCATCAGCATCATTCACTGTGATTGTGTTCTCCTAGATTTATAAAATGTTTGGAGCATTAATAAGTAAAAATGTTAATTCACATTAAAAACTACCAAGGAGTTTGTAACCTTGGAGTTTGAACCATGATGAAACTGTTTTCATGTGTAATAAACTCCTTATATTCAAAGTCCTGAAAGTTCACAGACATATTGTGTCATCAGCTTATCAGTCATAACTTTGTGGACTTGAGTCGACTAAATTCAGTTGTATATTTAGTTTTTTTACCATTTTAACTTTAAACTCCCACCTGGACCCACTCTGTGTTTCACCATCGTTTCCACCATGTGCTCGTGATCCCTTATGTTGTCTCTGTTGTCCATCACACAGCTGCCTGTTGACATGAAGCACCGGGCTATGGGGCATATAGGCTTAAAGCTCATGTTAGCTGTGCTTGGGAGAACACGGCTCACCAGGGTGGTCGGATGCATGTGAAGTCACTGGAGCATCACAGCCCGGAGCAACTCTCGCTTGTCACTGTGTATTTGTACCGGCTGCGAAAACCCCCCAGAGGCGTTTATAATGTAAATGTGAGGCTCCGTGGGGACTGGACCTAATGCTCACTGTCCATGTGGTTGTTGGAGTTGATGAAGGAAAAGACACGTTGTGGCAGGAAACACTGCGATACAGGCCCATTGGTTTGTGTTGTGGTCTCTTGTTAGCATCACTGCTAACTCCATGTTGTCCACCAGCTGCAGCTTAAGGCATTTCTCTACAAACAGTCATTTGTTGCATTATTCTCTGTGGTGAGTGATGGAATAAACACAAAAGAAAATAGAGAGAAATTCTGATGCTTCACGGTGCAAACAGAATTATGTCTATTTGTGATATACGATCTGGTTCATCATTTCCCCATCATCACGTTCTTTCTGTTCCCTGCTCACAGGTGACCGGGGAACGGTACTGCCGGGCCCAGCAGGAGGCGCATCACGACTCGCAAACATACCTGTGTCTGCTGACGGCCACCAGGCGCCACCTGGCCCTGCACCAGCTCTACCACGGCAAGGGGGAGCGCAACATCGAGCAGGCGGCCGACATGGTGGGGCTCAGGTTGCCCACTCAGCCTGGAGGCAAAGGCTGGGAGAAGTGAGGACCAGGGAGGAGGCAACATCATCAAACTCTTTTCTGTGGTCGATTCATCCGACCTCGTACCATTCAGCTCCTTGTGTAACGTCACGTCCCAAAGGATGAATATCTGACTGTAACGCCACGCCAGGAGAAGCCACGCCCCCATGGACTGTTTTGAGGGAGCACCTTTTGTGTTGTTCTGTAAATAAGCTGTACTCTTCCCCTTCACCTCACCGGCTTCTATTTGTGTTTCCTAACTGTTGAAGCATATTTTGAAAGCTTCATTCATTTGTCCCATTAAAGTATTAATCCCTGCTGCACTTCCTGTGTTTTTTTAACAAACTTGGTAACATGACATCACATAATCAAACTTCCTGCTTGTGCATCAGTTAAACTGGTAATTAAATGCATGTAGGTAAAGGTAAATAAACATCACACTTCATACGGATGGAATCACTGGGAATATTTAACGTTGTTATTTATAGATTGAACTGGTAGCATTGTTTTATTTAAGGTTTTTACATTTATACGTAATGAAGATCTTTATTTATAAAACAATGTTACAAAGAAGAAACAAGCAAATCGATCAAATTGTTCTCAAGCAATCATGAATGAAAAGAAGCTAAATATAAGGATAAATAAGTTTATAATATATATTTAAAAAATCTAATACAATAAGGGTTACAAAAATGTAATTGTGTAGAAATTGGTGTGATACGGTGACTGAACAAATAAAAGCAAGTTCAAAGTCTGATCTTAATCACAGTTTGTTCCACTATATGTGAATTGCACCACATAGGTTTATTTAAATTCTACTAAATAAAAATACATGAATCATTGAGTTGAAAATTAATGTCCATAAAGCCTTTGCTGGCTGTTAACATTAACAGTTGAAGATTGGTCTCCAGGCAGCTTCCTGGGGGACAGACAGCCAGTGGGTTGTTGTGTTGTGCACCTGTGGCAACATCTGGTAATGAGATGAGAGGAGACGTCTCCAAAATCCTAAAAGGTAATACTTGGAGAAACTGAATTTTGTGTTGCAGTGAGTTTGTCATCTCTCTGTTCCTGTCCAACAACACAACAAACGTTTCCGTCCCACTTTTTTCATTAAATCTCTCCTTCCTGTTTGCTCCTGCTCTCCAGCGGTGACTAACATTGCCTTCAGTGGGAATTTAAATAGACCAACCCTCAAGCACATCAGCGCACAGTGACACGGGGAGTAAAGACGAGCACCCGTGCACGGCTCTCCAAACCAACACACATACACACACAAACACAACCCTGGATACAAAGCCCGATGCGTCCTGACAAACCAAAAAGCTTGTGTCCAAATGTATGTTACACAAAACTACAGAATGTAAATATGCCTCTGCACACATCTGGATCCTGCATGAGACACCACGTGACAAACAGAGTGCTGCTGAAACCGTTAAGGGCTTCTCTCTGTCTGAGGTGAGGGTTTTCAAGGTGGTGACTTTTACACTTAGGTGACGTCACTAAGGGGCCATAAGCTGTGGAGACGCACGCTGTCATCTCGATGCTCCGCTTTTGGTGAACTTAAACGTTTGTGAGTGAAAGGTGGTGACATAAGTGAGCGTCAAGCTGTGTGGAGGAGGAGGAGGAGGAGGAGGAAGTGGAGGAGGAGGAGGAGACAGTCCATCCGTCAGAGAGGAGGCTGATTTCTTCTTTCCTTTCCGAAGGGGCGAGGATTCAGCATCTCTAATTTCCCAGGAGAGAGAGAAAGTGAGCGTATCGGTGGAAGGAAGCGCGCACTGTTCCACTCTGGATCATCAGGACACCGCTGCCCGTCGTTCATCCAGGTCCCTTCAGGAGTTGCACCAGCAACCGAGGGGAGAGGTCCAAAGCGCAAACAAAAAAAAAGAGGCACAAGGGCGCACGGGAAGACAGAGGAGCGAGGAGAGGTGACCCGGCCGAGGCGACATGTTTGGCATGATCAAGAACTCGCTCTTCGGAAACACCGAGGAGACGGAATACAAGCTGCTCAGCACCGAGACCAAGGTGAGTGAGAAGCAGCGTGAGGACACACACAACTTCACCAGCAACGTGTTTCTGTCCATTACGCACCTCTCCTCCGTCTTTACGCGCAGTAATCCTGCACAACTGTAAAGGTGCAAGATTCCTGCTCCTGTGTGCATGAATATTTCATCCGGCACTCAACCCTGAGTGGGTTATTTTAGGGGGATTCTGTTTAAAATGGACTTGTTTTCCTTCCACCTCCTGTAACCTCGCCTGCGCAGCCTGGCTGTTAATTGCTTGTGACCTATAAGGACGCCTGCCAAGCCCCAGTCAGGGGCAGAGTGTCAGCCCGGCCTGGGGTCCTGCTGCCAATCAACAAGCCACAGATTTATAAAAGATGGTGCCGAGTCGGGTTTTTAACCCTTAACCAATCAAACACACTCATAAAATCAGAAGAAGCTTTTTATTGTTCTGCTCAAAGCTTTGGGTGACTGCTTTTGTCCATTTTGGCACTGTGGACGTATTCATGGGAAATAAAGCTGGTGTGTGTGTGTGTGTGCCTTCGTGCAAGTGAAACCACAGGGCACAGGTCAACTGACGATGAGCTCACACATGTGTACACTGATACACTGACCGTCCGCTGATACAGAAAACATGAAACGTCACAGAAGAGGAAGGGCACGACCCCTCCCCCTTGTTGTGTTTATGTACTCATGTTGTGTACTTGTGTATCTGTAACGTGCGCACACTTTGGAAGAATTCCAGTAAGCCCAGTGATGTGTGATGTTAACCGACCAAATGCCCGACAGCCATTTTCGAGGTTCTTCTCCACTGACCTGTTGACCTACAGTACAATACTGTAGATGTGCATCAGGCCGTGGAATGCCAGCGCCAGCCGGGTCCTGACAGCGGCTTTGTGTGTTTTATCTTTCAATGGCAGCTAACTTTTCAAGCACAGACAAAGGATGTCCAACCGCAACTCACCGAACAGGCCGGGGAATCAAATGACCCAAACTGACACACACTCACAGAGAGGCAGATCTGCTCTGACACAAAGTACCAACATCCACGAGTCAGAAGACACACAACTGCTTAACAGTGATTTGAGACTCACATTCAGAGCGATGCAGGTTCCTGCTGAACGTCTCTGGGTTTACTATAAATCAACAATTGCCCAAAAGAGGACAACGTGGATGATGATGGCTGGTTTATAAACTGCAGAACATCATCCAGAGTCCCTGCAGTGATGGAACCGACTGTGATCCAGAGCTGACAAGTCAAAGCTGCTCGTTCCATCGAACCTCTGGAATTGATTGATGCTTAAACAGCAGCTATTGAAATCCGAGCTGGTCACCTGATCCCAGAGCAGCCGCCCGACTCTGACACTCTACACTCTTAATTAAAACTGACACACAATACACAGCACAGACTGACGCACTTAGACACTCACACACAAACAGGAGAAATCCTGTTGCTAATGAATCCAGGTCATTATTTGAACAGAAGGTGAAATGACAGTCGTAGGAATGATTACACCTTCTGTGTTGCTTTGTTCCAGACCCAGAGTAATTATCACTGCATTAGCTCAGAGGACAGCAGCTTAACACACACATGCACACAACCACCACCAAGACAAATTAATTGCAGAGCTTCACTAAAGTCAAGCTCTGCTTTCTTGGTGTTTCAACCGTACAGAACATAGCGGTTGTCCCACTGACAACCTGTTCAGTGCTCAAACCCCCGTAATTAGTGTGCAGGAGCCCGGCTACCTGTCACACGTCCGACCTTCATGAGAACATGGTGTTATCTCGTATGTGCTGAGGGACGACTGCGGCTGCAGCGTCTGATTACACACACACCACACGGGTTTTTACAGGTCATGAGTTTCCACTGGAGTGGGTTTGTAGATAAGAGTCAGTGGATGAAAAGTTGTACAGCAGCTAGAGGACATTTTAAAACCCTGTGACTGGAGGATATGCAAAGAGTCACCAAATCAAGTTACAATATGAAGACAAAATCGTCTGCTTGATATTTTTAGATTTGAATTTTCCCTCAGGGAAGAGAAAACGGGCTCAGGAAGCCGATGTGAGAACGAGAGGAAACAGTGGAAAGCAGATTTCCATTCTCGTCTTTTTGTGCGACAGAAAAAATCTGCGAAATTATCATTTTTATTTCTTAGATCATTCTTGACATTCTATCAGATTTATTGTAATAACATTATGAAACTGTACTGCAGATCCATGTGCTGTGAAACACCACATAATTGAATCCTGTCAGTGTGTGTTTGAAACCTGCATCATTCCTTCAAAACATATTAAAGTTAATGCTCAGCAGCACAGTTCAGTGACTGTGCTCCACATTAACCCCACTTAATCATGTTTGATGCAAAACTGTTGCATCATATTAACGCTGTGTGTCGAGGGGGGTGGGGGCAAGCTGTGTGTGTCTGTGTGTGTGTGTGTGTGTGTGTGTCTTTGCCTGTGCACGGTTATGTAAGACCATGCATCTCTTGCCTATTATTCTCTGTAAGCTCACTGATCCCTGCAGAGCAGAAGAAGAAATTAAATCACATCAGTGTAAATATGTTCCTTCTCCATCTTTTTTTTTGGCTGCCCACGTTGGTTTAACACGCGCTTATGTGCACACACACACACACACACACACAAACACACAAAACCCTCCAAGTGTAAACAACGCCAGTTCAGGGCTTTCGTCCTCGGGAGCAGATTGTCAACATCAGTGTGTCAGAGGTGAATCATATCTGAGCTTAACCTCTCCCCTGCGCCCATCGCCAGGAAGAGGACGACTGTGTGATTTGTGCATGTGGGTGTACTAAAGCTCCCAGTGTAGCTGTGGCTGACCTACTACGCCTGAAAGCCACTCACTGCTTTCCCCTTTCTGCCCGGCACAGGACGGAGTGAGCTTTGAGGTGCGGCGATACGATGCTGCCAAATACGCCGTGGTGTCCTCGGAGGGACGAAGCTTCGACCAGGCGACGGGGGAGCTGGTGAGGAAGCTGCTCATGTACATTGGTGGCAGCAACGAACAAGGTGAACTCATCAGATGGCACTAAGCAGAACTCACACCTCCACCAGGGCCGGACAGTCCTCATCAGGCTGCACCACAACTCACACACTCAGAAATATCAGTTCCCTGAATGTCCATGATGGTTTTCACCAAGATCCACGAATTATTCTCACAACTTTAAAGACAGTGATAAAGAAATTCCTGGATGATCCACACAAAAATGAAATGGCTTCTTCCCTGACTCCCATCACATCCTTCCACCAAGTTTCATTCAAATCCGCTGAAACATCAATATCCAAGTGGATCAGTGCACTAAGATATATTTATTTACATGAACCCATCTAATATGTATAATCTTATCTTTCCTGTTACTAATAATTGTGTCTATAAAATGAACCAGATGAGAGAAGTATGAAGCAGAGAGTTTTTTATCATCTTTTTTTTCCTTTATTTCCACCGTGTGTCCCTGGTTATTACAGCGAGTAGAGAGCAGGTTTTTTAAATGCTTCTCCTGGTTTAGTCTCTTCTGACCTGAACATGACTTGGCTTTACTAGAGGACACATTTGAATAATGCTCAGACGCTGATTCATGTTTCCTCTCTTCAGGTCAACAGACAAACGTAACCTCGGCCGACGAGAAGTTCAAACCAGATCCTTTCATTTGTCTGCTCTTTATAGCGGGGGGGGGGGGGGGGGGGATTTACATGGCCTGTTGTGCTGCGTCTGGATGGAAACTATCAGTGCTGACATTTAGACAATGATATTATGAACTCAACACAAAGTCTCACATCCTGACCTTTAGGTTCCGGGTTCCTCACTCTGCAGGGGAACCGTTAACTCTGCTCCTCTCGACTGTTTAACTCCACCGTCTGACTCGTGTATCTTCCTCCAAGGTGAGGCCATGGGTACAGCCGCGCCCCTCATCATCACGGTGTACCCGCGGAACGACGGCGTCCTGTCTCGCCGGCTGGTGGTGGGCATCCGTGTGCCCACCGCGTACCAGCAGAGCCCCCCCACTCCCAGCGACAGTGCCATCAGGATCGAGGAGCGGCCCGGCATGACGGTCTATACTCTGTATGTTAAACACCGAGTTTCACCTTTTGTGTGCATGTTGATGTGAGAAGCGAACACATGATGCTACCTCACATGACCCCAACGCACTCGTAGCCCTAAGCCCTTATATTTAGAGGCCTTAGTTGATGTTTTCAGATTCAGAGAAGGAGCTGCTCCTCTGGCAGATTCACTCGACCTCACTGCTGCATGTTTGAAAACTCCCTGTGTGTTTCAGCTCCCTGTTCTTTTCCAACGAGACAGTGCAGCCATTACAAAGTCCACATAATGACCCAGCACTAATTATCCACGTCCTCTCCGTGTTCTCTCTTCTCAGTCAGTTCGGAGGCTTCGCGGCGGAGAGCGAGTTCCGAGCGGAGGCCTTGCGTCTGACCCGCACCCTGGGTGAGAGCGCCCCCTTCCAGCGCAAGCAGTACTTCTGCTGCAGCTTCGACCCGCCGCTCAAGCCTTATGGACGCCGCAACGAGGTGTGGTTTCTACAGGAGGAGCCGTAAGGAGGAGGCGCCGGGTCGCAGTCCAATTCTCCTCCCCAACCGTCACCTCCCTTTCCCTCCTGTAGCTCTTACAGTATTTGATTGGTCGGAGCGATGTGGCGACCTTGTTGACCTCTGAACACACACGTGGACTCACAGATTACCCGTGTTGCCTTTACCCACATTCATCATTTTGCTTGTCATATATACTTAATGGTTGCCTCACTGAGGTTAAGTGTTGAAGCAACGGGAGGATTTAGAACTTCAGCGCAGCATCCTCTCATTTCATTTTCACTTTTTCTCTAATTTGGTTTGTAATTAAACTCGGAAACACAACATGTGATCACAGCGACTAAAGGCTCCTAGACGAGCGTAGAGTTCAGAAGGGATGGAACTTAGTGGAATCACATGTTTTTCATGCAGAATACTTTCAGGACTTTGAGTTTAGTTCTCTGAGCCGAGAGAAAATAGATCTTACAGACTTTAGTTAAACTGGTTTGTTACTGCCACAGGATTACAGGTGTGGATCAGGAAGTAGCTCGCAGAATAAATAGTATTTAAAAACAACTGAAGAGATTTGAAGATGAAATAACCTACTCCACCTCAATCGGATTATTATTTCATCCTTGTATTATCTAAATTATCCAAACAAATAAGTTAACATCCCCTCGAAAGATACACTTTAATTACAAGCAACATAATTTATTCACTAGAATTAATTACATGCAAAACAAATCCATGACTCCCCCTCACTGTGCCTGAACGCAGGAGGAAAGGTCACCGTCCTCCCACTCACTGAGAACAGCGAGCTCCCTGTGGACGGCACGAATACATTTCAGATTCCTTTCCACTCTACCTGACATTGAAAAAAGAAATAGCTAAAGCCCTGAGTTTCCCTTTGGAAGCAGGCGCTTGTGACGGGCATGTTCAATCCTCCCTCTGTCAGTCACAGTGACAGAGGGACTGACAGAGGGGGACATGGGTCACGTGGTCTCTGCACATCAGATTCATGGTAGTTAAAAGCACACGTCCTTTTCCTGAGTGAGGAACTGGAAGAAACAGGAATCGAGCCATGAAGTAGATCAGGTCTTTATGAGTTGATGTGTGGAAAGCTGTGAGGGGAAATTAACCAGTCAGCTGATGTGTTGGTCGAGAAAGAATTTGTGTGTAGTGACTATTTTGTGTAACATCTTTATTTATTCAGACTCTTGAGACTTTATGTGAAACATCTGTACATTGTGATTTAATGTGATAAGAGTGAATATAATGTTCAGGTTTGGTAGTTTCGTGACATAATAAACATGTTGCGTAGTTGTTTGTTTCTGGGTAACATGTATAGAACAGACCTCTGAAGACCAGATAGACACCATTTCTAGTTTCACATATTATACATATTTATAAAAGGTGTAAGTCAGCTTGAATCATTTAATTTCGAAATGATTGCCAATAAATTAAGGAAGCTGCAAATTTGAGTACTGTTTGGATAAATAACAGTTTCAACATTAAAGCATGAGCATAATTACAAATTTTCAAACTAAAGATATAGAAATGTCTCTCAATGGTGACTGTGCATCTCAGATATAAGTTATTTAAAACAGACTAGTGACAAAAGATTAATGACAAAAAAACACTTCAAAATGTGAAATTTAATAAATGACATTTATTAGATTTTAACTGACAGACAAAATTCGGCAAAAAGGGTACAAGGAATTGAAAAGAAATATTAATATACAGAAATTCAAGCAAACTAAAACTCAAATCGCAAATCGAACCTCTCTCCACTACTGCTGTGTGCAAATAGTCCTTCAAACAGTTGTTAACTTTAGATCTGGTTACACAGCTTGTTGGAGCCTTGCCTCAGTTTAATTAGGAATAAATGGTCGACGTTCACAAGTTTCAATAGCAGGTAAAACACTCTAGGCCCTTCATATAATCCACGAGGCCCAGTAACCCCACACTGGTGCAATGACTCCCAACAGCAGGGTTCTGGTTTCAGCCTTGCATTCATGAATACAACAGATGTGAAAGGGGTCAAGCAGGTAAACCCAGGTTAATCAACCTGTGACCTTATTATGTGTGGTTAAAATATTGCACATACAAAGAGTTGTTATGTAAGAAATCTATCTGATCCCCTGTTTCTTCAAAGCCGACACTTCTCCCTCTGATCATCTGTAACTACGCAGGGGACTGGGAGATATGAATCTTAAAATAACTGGAATCACTTAGACTGAACACAAGCACATGAGTCGTATATGAAGGAAATGTTAATCAGGCGGATAATGTATCACTGAACACTATTCAACCCTTTTCTGGTTCTTATATTGATAACAAACACTCAATGCAAATCTGTATAGGAAGGAACACACGGTTCTTGCAACGATACTGCAAAAATACTTATAGAAGTTGATAAGGTTAATATCTATAGACTCTGCAATCAGGAAATTGCTACAAAATGTTTTGGTAATAAATCTGCCTTTAGAAAATACATTCCCCGCACTGACTCCTCCTTTCAGCGAATAACCAGGACAGTTCTTCTGCCCTCGCCCACGTGTCCAAGACAGAAATAAAAATTGAATCTCATCACAGGAAATGTTATTAATAACGAGGCTCCGCAAAGCCAGAGATTTAAGTTGCCAATCATTTCATGGTAATCACTTGAACTTAAGTATAAGGAATAAAAGCATTTCTAAGATGTGATTCCAGTATCCAAAATATCATTCATTCACTCACTGGGGAATTATCACTGACATCTTGAAAGCACTCTATTACTTGGATCTTCTTTTCTGCATTCTACTCGAGTGAGTGTCCATCAACCCCACTCCTGACTTAAGGAAATAGATATAAGATACAGAGGAAGAGAGAAGAGTGTCATCGAAGTGATGCTGCCTGGGCCTCAGTTGTCTTTCTTCTTGGGAATGTCTGGATAAGGTGCATAAGGTGGAGGCCGCTCCTGTGTTGGGATAAAGAACACAAACATTGTATTATTACCTTCTCACGAACACACAACTGCAACTGAAGAGAAGAGATGGAGAGCAACTGACCATGGGCATGTAGACATTGTGTGGATTACTGGGGTTGTAATACGCGCTGCCTGCTGCCTCAGCCGCCTTGGAGTTACCTGTGCGTAAAGTGAGACGAGACAAGAGACAGGGTTTACAAAGACAGACAGAGATGTCTGCTGAACATATTTAGTAACAGACGCTGCAGCTCCCAACACTGTGTGGAGAACTGATGCGAGGAGGCGCACAGTATGAGTCAAGTGAAGCACAACAACTGACAGCTCCCGAAATGCTCCAGACAAAATCCAGCAGCACGGAGGCAAACGTCCAACTCAAGCTCTGTCTTGAAATAAAAAGATCAGCCAAACTGACATTTCAGCAGTGACCCGACTCACAGCCTGAGCAGAGTGAGACTTTTCACTGGAGTCCACAAGGTGCAAAAAGAGAAAAGAGGACGTGAGGGAGGAGAAGAGGGTGGTTTGTTGATTCTTTGTAATTTTGATGTGGAGCAAATGAGACAACAGCACTTTTTTTGGGGGTATGCTTTAAAGTGATTCACTTTGAGGCAGACGGATCAGATGTGACAGGTGCAGTGACGCAGACATGCAGATAGGAAAAGAGAGGGAGAGAGGGGGAGGAGAGAGAAACAGACCTGGAGCTGCTTGTGGTGCTGCTGTCCAATTCTGAGGGGGTGCAGTCCAGTTTTGGGGTGGCCCAGGGTAAGGGGGAGGGGGGGCCATGTAGTCAAATCCAGACGGGTACATTCCTGGAACACATAAGATAAGACGAGTGAGGTGGATTTCCAAGGTCAGTGGAGGTTACAGTCTGTCAGCAACTTGTTACATGGACCAAAAAAAACAACAATAGCATGACAGGGAGACAAAGAAACTGCAGAATTATGTGTGCCTCAAGCATTATTAATGCAAAATCTGTGTATACAAAAATAAACATGTGTAATGCTTACATGAGGATACCTGACCCGAGCCCTAGAGGACCTGCTGGGAACCAATACGTTCTAATTGGAAATGACTGGGGTCAGGTTCGGACACAAAAACCAGGCTGCCTGTCGGGTTCAGGTCAGGCTGCTCAGACAGAAAATTGCCGCCCAAACCACACTTGAATATTCATGCACATGTAGGGAAGCAGAGCCTAAGAGCTCTAACCTTCAACCAACCTTAAAGAAAATGTATTTATCCTCTGTACCTGCAGCAGACTCTAGCGTTCAAATATTACAAAGCACTGAGTTGTGTACCTGCAGCAGCTGTTGGATAGGTGTAGCCCATGTTGTCAGGAGCAGCGGGAGGCGCCTGGTAGAATCCATTCTGCTGGGGAGGGGGTGGGTACGGGTAGCCATGCTGAGCAGGTGGGGCTGGGCCGTAGCCGTTCATAACCCCAGGTGAAGGGTAGCCGTAAGAGGCAGCACCATTCTGGGCCGGACCAGCACGAGAAGCTGCAGTGGAAGACAGTGTCTCTGGTTTTCATTCACACTTTGAGTTTTTCCTCACCTTTTTTCCTCCCCCTCTTCAAATGAATATTCAGGATTGTAAAATCGTAGATGAAGTAAAATAGCATTCATACCATTTGTGGCCAGTTTGAACAGATGCTGTCCCAGTTCGATGGCTCCTCCACTGGTGAATGACATCTTGAAATGAGCCTGGCCCTCCCAGCCACCTGATGACAGAGGCGAACACAATTAGAACAAATACAGAAATGCAGATTCTTCACATTTCAAACCACCAGAGTACAAAGTCTTTGAGCCTGTGTGAGAATACAGCAGAAACATGTCTATAGAATCATCAGTAGCAGGTGGGCGTGTTGATGACAATATGACAGATGTGAAAACTGGAATAACAAAATTATCTCAAGATATAGCAGAGGAGCCACAAACATAGAAGACACTAATTGGAAAAAAGGATGAGATTCAAGAGGTTTTGGTGAGCTGGATGTCTGGACCCAATATCCCGGGAGATTGAGAGTAAAAAACAAAAGACCACCTACCGCCTGGTTCAGCTGTAACTGTCCCTTTAATGTAGTTGGCTGCAAACACTGGCTGCTCAATACTGCAGCCCTTCATCATATAATAGGGGAACATGGCCGACCCCAGGCAGTCCTTGGTGTTACTGGACACAAACAGCAGCTACACCAGCAATCGAGAGAAGAGAAATGTGGGGAGAGACACACAAGGACCAATGAGAACATGAACACTGTCCAAACAGGAGGCCTGGAGGGGTATTTGTTGTACTTGTATTGACAGTATTGACAGTGTTAGCAGTATTGACAGTACCCTGTACGGGGTGAGGAACACTGAGCCCTTCTTGGTCCCCTTGAGCAGGTCGGTCTTCCCTGAGACATCAGTGAAGGACAGCTCCACGTTCTTACACTCCCTTAAAACACTGAGGTGAGAAACAACAGACACATATCAACCTGTTACAGACACTGGACACGGAGGAAACACAACAGATCATCACAGTGTTGTACAACATATGTTATAAAACACAAACCGCCTCTCACAAGCGGAAGTTGACCCACGTTACTCAATGTTTTCAACGTGATGTCAACATCCTGCTTCCTGTTTTGATAGTGTGCTAACGGTAAAGTTACCGTCGTTACGCAAAGCAGCTGTCAGGACGTCACACAGTCTAAAGTCTGTTGACAATAATACAAAACAAACATAACTGCAACACAAACGGTGAACACAACAGTTGTATTCCGTCTGTAGTTTTTCCGTTCACAGCTGGGCTAGGTATGCTAATGCTAACCAGGCCAGCTAGCAGGAGGTTAGCACCGAGTTGACGACGCACTGGAGAAGTAAACACGTCACACAGACACACAACACTTTCTCTGTGCGACCGGGTGGAAACAACTCAGACACACACACACAAACACACAATCGACACGGACACGCACCTTTCTCCGTTGTTGATCAACACGCCTCCGTTCTGCGAGTGGTTGCGGTTGAGCGCCATGTTTGTGTGTCGGTGAGCCGCGTCCTGCTCTCTGCTGTCCGGCTGCTTCCGTCTCTGAGTCGGTGCCTCTGGGGGGGGGGGGGTGCCCTACTGCGTCACAGGCGTTACGTCACCAGGCCCCGTGACCACCTCGTGACTGCCATCATAGCGGGCTGACGTCACTTTTCCGGCTCTAACAAATAATATATATATATATATATATATAAATAATATATATATATATTATGTATATTACAGTATATTACAGTATATCTGTACAGGAGAATAGTGCCGGTCTCATTCCACAGATTGTCCCTTCTCGCTCTGAGCAGATCCCAGGTCAGGTTCTAGATAAAGGACCAACTGGACACTGTAGCGTCTTCTCTCAGGGACGTTCATATCTAACTCAGAGGCTCCAGACAGAGAGAGACCAGGGACAAGACGTAAGGACACAATGTGATTTAGGAATCAATACTTTAGGCTCAACTGTCAAACAGGATGTGAACACCTACATGTAACATAGAGGGTGACAGCTGTTCTAGTCATTCATGGATGTGACCGTATATAACCAACCCCCCCAGGGGACTACTGTCTCATACAGGCATTGACTGAGTGCATTGAACCAATCAGTGATTGGATCAGTCAGAATTCTCTTTGGTTAAAACAAAGATAAAAGTGATGAGACTGTTTCTGGAGAGAGGACAGAATGATTAAGAGTCTGTGAAGTTAATGTTAAACCACAATGTGATTCAGACACTCAACCTTAATGTCACATAATTAAGAACAAATCAAGGGTTAACAGGCTTAAAGCACTTTGTTTCACCTTTTTGCTCAAACATGCCCTAAAGATATCATGAACCAGTGAATACCACTGAAAACCTGTCATCCCCAATTCAGATGACATGATGAAAGCATGTCCACATGTACAACAACAACAGTTCTACATTCAATTTATGATTTGGAATTCGTCACAGCTGAAGGAGCCTCAACAGATGCAGATGCTGACAGGATGTAGCAGTGAGTGGAGGTTTAGGATGTGGCTGTATAAGAAGTGGATGGGAACAAGCGCTGCCATAGGGCGACAGGGAGGAGAGCTGGAAAGGCCTTAGCCTGTGTTGTGTCATTAATTCCCTTTTTTTTTCTGTCTCACTCTTCTAAGAAAGACAAAGTGTCTGACAGTTAATCAACTTTGTTCCATCCCAGTGGACACACACCTCTTTGACACTCTGCATGATGACAAGCTTCAAACCAATCAACACTAATTAACAGGTGTCACGTGACCCACAAAGAAAAGAGTCTCTGGAGCCAGGAGACGTCTCAGTGAAAACATCCCAGCGATAACAAGATGAGTTATGGTTGTGTGAAGCTTTGTTGGATTTCTTTGTGTGTTGCGCTCGTGGCTCAGCACTGCTGCAGCGTGTCCAGCCTCCAGGTGGAGAGGAGCCCCGAGCAGAGGAAGCTGCTCGTCCTGCCCAGAGTCACCTGCTCGGTCCGGAGGATAAAAGCTGTGTTTGCTCCACTGGTCAGAAACAATATTCATGTGAGAGGTAAGATTCAATTCAATACGCTGTGTGCACTCATGTGTATCTTGCTTTTAAATTGACCTTTGTTTGCCTTCAATTTTTCATTTTAAACTTGTAAAGTACCTTACAAAGGTTTGGTTATTATTACGATTATATTGTATTAACTGTTCTTATTGCAAAACAGCACATGTCCTCACTGTGGGACAAAAAGTGTCCTTCCTTATCTCCTTATCTGAACCCCCCCCCCCCCCCAATACTAAAAATGGTATATTAATGTGTTTTGTCAGGTTTGTCCGGGGCCACGGTCCCAGTGCCTCAGACTGAGGACTCGTGTGGAGTGATGTCGAGCAGAGAGAAGAACCAGAGCATCTCCTTCTTCAGCAGATACGACAGCTGCTATGTTCAGATTGAGGTGAAAACACTAAATCATTCAGTGTGAGAATTTGATTAGCAAGATCCTCAGGGAAATAAAGCACAACACATCTTTATACTTTGGTCCTAAAATTAAGAGTTTTTTCATTTCTAATTGTGGCTCATAATAAATGAATGAGAACTTTTTAATGGTACTGGCACATGGAATTGTAAAAAACAAATTATGAATCTATTTACGCAGCAGGAAATGTTGGAGATGTTTCAGACTTGTTAATAGAAATGAGTCATCCAGATGTGCACTGTTTGTTTATGTGTGTGCATGGAAATCCACTAATGGTGGCTTCCTAACGTCCATGTTGTGATGACCTTTGACCCTCAGAGCACCCGAGTGGTCATACCTCTGCATGTGCAGCTGAAGGGAGAGGATCAGTGGTTCAGGGTGAATATCAGCTGTCCTCTGATCAGGAGACAGGGCGAGCGGACTCCTCTGAGGCCGACATGTGAGTGGAGACGGCTGATGGAGCAGCTGAAAGTCAATGGCAGATGTTTCTGTTGATTTCTTTTCACTGCACCAGCTCAGGAGCCTAAACACGCTGCTCTGCTCTAGTGTTGCCTGGACAGTGTGGCACAGACCGAGCTCTGCGAGTGGACTGTGGCCATCAAATCATTTCCAGTGATGCCTGCTCCAAACTGGGTTGCTGCTATGATGCTGATGATTCCACCTGCTTCTATAGACTCAACGGTGAGATTGAAGCCATATTGGACACTTTGCTCCTTTTCTAAACGTTTAATATAAACCTTTCATCTTCCAGCCTGCTCTCTGGACGGACACTTCGTGTTCTCGGTGCAGGCCACAGACACGGACCCGCCCGTCACTCCCAGCCGCCTCATCGTCAAAGATCAGCCCCAGTGTTTCCCTGTGGTCGCCACCGCGGACACGGCTGTGTTCAAGATCGGAGTCACAGACTGTGGTGCAAAGAAGAAGGTGATTCAGCTGCTCACAGAGAATCTGATATCTAGCACTAGCATAAAATATCACTTATTGTACAAAGGTCAATCTGGAATCATATTGAGTCAAAGCAAGGGTCAATATCATTTTTATAGAGTCACAGGTTTAAAACTGTCTTACAACAAGAGCTGATTACTTCAGTGAGGCTGATTTCTCTGTTGCAGCATTAAACTTTTTTACTCCTTGTGAATTTCTTTATCAGTGAAAAGTTGCTTGAATCCACATCCTTCTTTTCTCTGCCTGGCTTTTAGGTGGAAGGAGATGTTGTGATCTATGATGTGGAGGTGGAGGAGCTGCACACTGACAGAACATCCACACGTTCTCCGTTCAGGTCAGCTTTGACTGCTGATGGATCTGGCAGAGGACTTACTGGTTATGAAAACATGATATGGTAGTGATGTACTGGTATGTGTGGGGTTTTAGTCTCCAGGTCCAGTGTGAGTATGCAAGATCAGATCTGAATCCTGCAGCTGACGTGAGGTCCTTGTTCCCATTTACAAACCCCCCGCCCGTGGTTGCACTGGGAACCATCAGAGTGCAGATGAGAATAGCCAAAGGTGATGAGATGAAGAGCAGTGCGCTTGTTTGTTCCTGAGAACAAACCCTGAATGATTCTATTTGGGATTCTTGTTCTAGATGCATCCTTCACGTCCTTCTTTCCTGAGGAGAAGCTTCCACTGAGTTTGCCTCTGCGTGCAGCTGCTTATGTGGAAGTCTCCATCGCACAACCCTCCCCAGACCCCACCCTCTCCCTGCGGGTGCAGGATTGCTTTGCCCACCCGGTGTCCAGACACTCTGTGTGGATGCTCCTGTATGACGGGTGAGACCAGGGAAACTACAGTGGTAACATAAAAATCAAACTAGAAAGTCAACAGTCAAATTGCACAAACTCATAAATATCAGTTCTCTAAACATGTCTGATTCATCAAGATCCGATTATTAAGTAGTGATAATTAGTTTCATAGTTTTTGCACAGACATGGAGACTTTACCTCCCTGTTGACAGTAACTATTTCCATGGATTACTTGGCAGCTGACAACTGAATCATCTCCTAGATGCCCGAATCCTTTGGACAAGATGAGAAGCTCTGTCCCTGTGGACCAATTGGGGAGGACGGCCTCCCACTCCCAAGTGAGGAGGTTTGATGTGAAGACATTTGCCTTCTTGGACCCTCAAACGGGAGATCCCAGTGAGGAGGAGGTCAGGTTTCAGGAGTTTATTATCTCAACTAACTAAACCAAGCAAAACAGATTCTATGGCGACTTGTTCACTGTGTAATCTCTCTCGTAGATGTTCTTCTATTGTTGGGTGGAGATCTGCACAGACGATGTTGACTGTGCACAGAGTTGTGCCATCATTTGTGAGTACTTCATCACCTTGTGTATCACATGTTTGTCTGTGTGGTTGTTAACCCCCCCCCTCTCCTCTCCCAGCATCTGAGCGCGAGAGACGGAGAAGAGAGACCACGACTGAGTCGGACCAGCTCCTGTTGGTTTCCTTAGGGCCTCTGCTGCTGGGACAGAACAACACCGAAGTGGAAGATACTCTGTGTGTGAAGCAGGACACAGGTGACTCCTGTTCAGCACAAAACTAACTAGAACTTCACTCCTTATGAAACCACATTTAGATTCAGATTTCTATATGGATCTCCACATACTCCTCCTTATCCACACCAAATATCACGAGATTATTGCGAGATTATCTGCTTTGTATTTTAAATAAAGTTCTCTGCATTATTTCTTGAGATTGTCAAATGAAAATCCCCCTCAATCGAATCGGCCCCATACCCCACATCTCAGCCAAGTTTCAAGATCGTTTTTTTACACGTACTCCTGCTAACAGGCAAGCGGCATTGAAAACCTAACATGAAGGTTCCTTCCCTCTTCCACAGTGTTCCAGGTGCTGGTGTACATCCTCTCTGCTGTCGGTGCCGCCCTGCTGCTGGTCCTGCTCTTCACTGTGTGGTTGAGCATCAACCGGTGTCAGAAGACAGAGATACAGAAACCTTCTGAAGCACAAGTTGACAGTGAACAGTGCCAGTAAATCATTTGACCTTCTCTAATGTGCATTCTAATTTATTTTGACCTTAGGTTTGGAACATCAGACACTGGTGGGATGGTAAAAAGAATAAGAACGTGCAAGTCATTGGGTTTGGGATAGTTCTCAAGCTGTGATGTTGCTTGTCTCCTCCTGGATGAAACTTTCAAACACTCTCTGGAAATCCACTTTACCCCCCCAACGTATTTCATCTCCTCTGAGGTGCAAGTTATTCAGTAATCATGCAAAATAGTGAATCAGAATAACAGTTTATTAACACATTCCTTTTATAATAAAGGTTTAACAAAAAGAGAAGCAGTGAAATGAGTGAATATGAATCTTGGTAGTCGACTCAGTAAGGTCTGAACTTCCTCTGTTGTCTCAGCAGAGCGATTTTCTGTTTATCCTCCTCGAACTTTTTCCTTAGGTCAGCAATATCTGAAAAATAAAGACTTGTATCAGAGACTCTGATTTTGCAAAGCGTGATTATTTCTCTTTCAGACGATTTCTAGCCTCCAGGGTAAAGAATAAACTAAAACGACTAATTCTCGTAAATGTTTACAATGGCGCCGTTTAAATATAAGCAACTTACGTTCTTTTTGTGTGTTCCTCTGCTGCCAGGAGTAGAAGTTCATGAGCTCCTTCCTCTTCTTCTTCCTGATCTCTTTCTGTAGAGTCCTCTTATTGGCTGCCTCGCTGTGGGGACGGGCCTTGGCGCCCTTGTGACCTTTGGTGACCTTCACCCAGCCCTCTTCGTCCTCTTGCTCCTGCGCGGCCTCCTCCTTCTGCTTCTCCTCAGCCTGTGACAAAAACAAAACCCAGCTTCAGTCACATGTTCTGAGTAGAAAAGAGGGGGGAGAGGGTGTGTGTGATGCAGCAGAATTCTCACCTCTCTCTTCCGCTTGTCGTAGCCCTCCATGAAGGAGTCGACTTTTTGCTGTAGCTTGTCCGGCTGAATGAAAGACTCTGTGTACTGTTGAATCCATTCTGGTGGGAGGAATATACCACAGAACATGTGTCATAAGGCTGAAACTCTTAAGATCCGGATCAGACCTGAAGTCAACATCTGTCCTAAGTGGTCGGATCCCAAGTGGTCAGCGATAAGAACACGTTTGAACCCTCATGAGTCCTCAATGTTCCTTGAGATCTGGTCTAATACTTGGTCCCCATTTAAAAGAACATTACCACCACAGTATGAAATTAAAAGATAAAATAGTATGAAATGTTGCATTAATGAGGAAACGAGTGCACGACTCACTCTGCACTCCGGTCTTCACGGGATGCTTCTCGGTGCAGACCACCAGGGGCTCGTCAGCCGGGTGGGATTTAGCTGAACTTACACTGGAGGATTTTTCGAACACGATATATCCCACTTTGAAACCCTGGAAGAGGTGGAGAGAGAGACACCAGGT
The DNA here is from genome assembly GCF_949316205.1 of Platichthys flesus. NCBI lineage: Eukaryota > Metazoa > Chordata > Actinopteri > Pleuronectiformes > Pleuronectidae > Platichthys > Platichthys flesus. The sequence goes on from NC_084960.1 coordinate 2,915,694, forward strand.
AAAACACTCGTAGTGTGAATGTTTTGCAAACAGCAGCAGCAGGAGGAGGAACCAAGGCACCGACCTTCTTCTCAGCTGGTCTGAAGAGCTTGCTCAGTTTGGGACCGGACTCCTGGAAGGAGCCTGGATGGTCTCTGAGCTCCACCGACTGAACAGAGCCGAACTGGGAGAATAACTCGGTGACAACGGCCTGGAACACAAACAGCAGGAAGAATGATATCTGGTTCACGGTATTAGGAACGATCCGTGCTGAGACAAGACCAACGTCCATCACACGACTCAATAAGGAAACATATTGATTTAGCCTTGTATCTCAAGAACCTTCACACTTTGTCTGGCACATTTTGACACTTTTTATGCCAGATTAGGAATTTCATCTTTAAAGCGTTATATTATATTCTTTGTTTAGACATGTTCAGTGTTTTTAGGGCAGCTGCAATATTCACCTTACTTTTATTCTGCTGTATTATTGTGAGTCTTTTACCATATGTCCCTTTGCTCTGGTTATTGTTTGTTGCACAATGTTGTGTCAGCTGCTGCTTTAGCAATAACACTCTCCCCATTGGGATAAAGTTGATTTGATTTGATCTATATTTTATATTTGATTCTCACACTGATAAAAGCCTGTGATTAAGTCTGAACCTATTCAGAAGACGATCCCAGAGTCACACACACACACACTGTACCTCGGAGCAGTACGGGGGGATGTTGAGGACAAACAACGTCCGGTCCAGAGGTCTGTGTGAATTCTTCTCTGCTCGAACTTTGTGCTCTTTCACATAAACTGTGTGTTGAGCTGCGGAGTCGGAGCTGAACTTCAGGGACAAGACTGTTAAGAAGAAGAAGAAGAGAGACAGGGACAGAGAAGAAGAAGAAAGCGACACGTTAAACATCTGTGAACATCAGGCGAGCCCGTGTTGTCCGTCCTAAACAACAGCTACAGATCAATAACCTCCATCACAGTCAGATCACAAGGAAAAGCTTCGATCCTGGTGTAAACACGTGTTTAAAGATTCTTCATTTCATCACAAAGTACCTGCGAAGCCTCCAGGGATGATACAGGGCTGCCCACTAGCATGTTTCCTCTTGGACGCCGCCATTTTGTTGTGACCCCTCACACCGGAAGTACAAACCAAAAGTAAAGAAAAGTATTAGAGCGTGTTTTTTAATAATATTGTATATTTGTATCCGTTACTAACGGTATATCATGTTTTCATTGTAATATACATTCTATACAATAACTATTACTGTAATTAAATATATCATATGTTTATTTAGGTATATGCAAATTAATATATTAGAAATACAAACTTATTTAAAAGTGTAAACTCTTGCATTGTATTTAGGATGTATAAATTGTTTGTTTTTACTGTTATAAATATTTAACCATATCCAAATTGGTATATATATATTGTAGTTTTTACATATTCATGTATATCTATATAATTTTTCCTCTTGTGAAGCACCTTTTGGGATTGCTATACAAATATGTATTTATACATACACAAAAAAATGTTGACTATTTGATTTACATCAGTTCTCCATTCTATATCTGTTGTTATTTTCACTATGACACTTATTCAATGATATAGAAAAAAGGAAAGAAGAGTCTCAGACAACATATACAAAGCTAAATATTTAATGGTGACATTTCACGTTTCACTCTCTAGGTTCCTCTCGACTGACTGACAAGCGTCTGAAAGTAATTTACAGTCCTTGAAGAAATCAAATGTAACGCATATAAAGAAATAACTAAACATATGCCGATCGGAACACGAGACAGCCAGGTAAAACTATCGACAGAACACACAAGAATCTCCATATCACAAAATGAGATGGGTTCACTGAAATGATGGGATCGTAGTTCCGGTCCTTCCTGATTTTCTACCACAAGCAACTGTTGAATATTTTAGATGGTAAGACATCGTCTGCGGTTTAAATGAGTCTTAGTCGATCGTTCGTTTCTTCCCACACACACTTTGAAATACATGCAGACAATATAAGTGAACATACGACCCATGTACCCACGGTTTCTTCTTAATTGGGATGTTTGGTTTAATTAGAGTTAAACTGGAGTATTAAAAAAAAAAACTCAGCATGTTTAGATTAGGGACATTGAATCGTCCCAAAAAAAAGAGCAACCCTAAAACACAGTGTAATTTGGCATCCACCACCTCATTGGATTAAAACAACAAACCGCATCACGTTTCTTTCCACTGGTCCATCTAAGAAACAAACGGGTGAAGTTTGGAAACAACAGAGCAAAAAACAGGAAGTCGACATCCATGAATTCCATGTTCCGGAGTTTCCATGTATATCAAATGTGTAAAAATCTTTTGCTATGAGAATGATGGCCGCGGTCAAGGTGAGAACCACAGTTCCTTTCTAAACACTGAGAATGCAGCAATATTCACTAGACAGGAGCTATATCTTGATGCGAAAGGCGGTGGCCTGTGAGTTGGGGGGCTCAGCGGTGGTGCTGGACTGTGCAGTGGACTTGAACAGAGCTTTTAGGATGGTCTGTGGGTCGACCTCTGGGGTGGGGTGAGAGGAGGCGCGCTGACCAGCGGGACGAGACAAGGAGGGAGGCAGGCCGTCTTTCTTTGTGCTGCTGCCTGGGGTGTCACTGAGCCTCCTGCAGGAGCCGGGAAGAGAACAGGGTCAAAACTCCACTAATTTCCCCCAAAAATGGAAAGTGTCATATAAAAAGTACTGTGATTACAAGACTCTAGTGAAGGATGTGAGCCACGACTTTGGCAACAGTCACTGCTATTGATATTTCAGAGTAAAGCTTGTAAGACGTTTTTCTGTCTTTAGTTCCTCAGGTAGTATTGGGTAGAGTTTTACTTGGAAGTACATAGAAATCAGTAGTTCGATCACCTGAATGTGATTAAATGTGTTTGATTTGGTGCCAATAGACTCGTCACACGTATAAACACAACTTGGCTGTCCATCTTGAAACTGAAAGCTTTAAAAAAATAATTATATATCCATATCTTAGAAGGAATAACCCAATTCCAAAATCTGTTTTCTGTATCACTGTTCAAGTTAGAATGAACAAATAACTCATAAATAGTCACTGCTAGATTATATGAAGTTGATAACATGAATATTTAATTTGAGCCATATGAGGGATGTTTATACTTAAAAAGGCAAAATATGCAAAATGTTGCATTTGCATGCAAACACAGTTACACCAGATTAATTTGGAATGAAAGAACGAAGCCCTGCAGGTTCACTTACAATAGAATGGGCTGATCAGATGTGATGACATTTCCCTGAATATGAAGGTTACACTTCATGGGTTGGCCTGGAGATGAATAAGGAGCAAAGTTATTATACACAGAAACAACAGTAACGTCATCACTCTGGAGAGTTGTAGTCAACTAAAACGCTTTGAATAAATATTTACAAAATTGTCCTCAACCATTAAACTTGTCATATGTACTCAAGTCATGTAAGCAAAACAAGACAGTTCCCAAAACCCTCTAATGCGCTTGTCCTTGCTACTGGCACTCACCGTCCAGGCAGCGGTTGTTGTACTTCCTGTAAGCGCTGACAGCGTCCTCTTTGCGGACAAACACCACTTCAGCCACACCCACCTTCACCAGCCGTGCTCGCTTCAATGCACCACACACACAGAACAGTTCCTGTGGACAAATAGCACAAGCACACGTTGAATGAGTCATCGTGGTACAACAGCACTCAGCACACCACTGAATATCAAATATAAAAGTTTGTAGTCAATGAGTTTGATTCACTCACAACTATGTCTTCCTCAGTGACCCGAGGATGCAGATTGTTCACCGTTATTTTGGTCCCCTCCAAAGGACTGAAAGTGGGCTGGAAAGAAACATGACAACAGCACATGGTAAAGCATCTGTATTGGAAATTACTAAATAAAAATGTGAAGAGATTTGCTAGAAAGTCCCACAAGCAAAACTGGTATCGTGTAAGACTTCAGGTCGGAGGGGTGGCACTAATTTTATCATAAAGCATTTGCGTATTCTCTGTGTGCTTTTGTTTAACAAAGGATTCAACCTGAGCCGAGCCCTAATACAATCACAGGAATCATCATTTGCATACAGAGTAAGTATCACACAGCAGTTTAAATATACATTAAACAAGTTGTATCGGAACATCTGATGGGCTTAACACAACATCTATCAATGTTATCTTGGGTGGCTTCTTTAAAAAAGGCTTTCAATAGAATTTGTTGCATCCGATGTATATTACTCTGAATAAATAGAAAAGGTTACATGATACAAAGGAAGGAGAGGAGTGCATTCTGGCCTACAGCTGCTAGTAAGCGATGATTACCTGAGGGGGAGCAGGGGCAGTTGTGCTGGCTCCCGCTGGGCTTTGCTGCAGGCTCCTGGAGATTGGCTGTAAGGCTGCAGCGGAGGATCGGGTGGGAGCGATGCTGCTGTTGGACCGAATGGGAGTCACAGGGACCGGAGGGCGTGGGGCTGTATAGGAGTCATTCTGAACCACCTTGGTGATTGGCGATGACATGTTGAATATGGAGCCAAGTGTTCCAGACTATATGAAATAGGAGTGGAAATGATGAGTGTTATTCAATGTTAGGATGTAATAATTGAAAATACTATCAAGTTTGTGCTGAGTCCTCGTTCTTACCCGGGATTGTAGCATGCTTGCAGAAGTAAGCTTCATTTGTTTACTGGAGTTGGAATTCAGATCATTTGAAACCGGCTGTGGGAGTTGAAAAGATATTATCAGAAACCATGTTTTACAGAGTTAGCCATTTCAGGAATAATAACGCTCTCTTTCAGATTAAATCTATTGTAAACACAAGAGTTACTCAATCTGTCATGTTTAAACATTACAGGAGAAAGAGCTCTACCTGTGTGCCTGGACGAATGCCACTTGACATCCCTAACGGCCGTTGCTGTAAAAGGAAGCATCATGTATTAGTGGGCATGATAAAATGTTCAAGCAATTCAATAGACACACTCTCAAGAAGGGTGTGTTGCTGATTCTACACAAACACAGCTCTTCATTTCAAACCAACCTGGATGGTCTTTGTTATCTTTAGGGGCGGCATGGCATCTCCCATAGATCCGCCAATACTCCTCTTGAGGCTCAGCCTATCACGAGCATCCATCATTCTCTTATTAGTGCTCAGCTGTGGGGGTGCACTGCCCCTCAGCACTTGTACATTAGCACCATACTGCCGTGAGTTCATACCACCCGGATTGTTGTTTGGGTGCATCTGTATCTGCTGCACAAGTGTCTGGCTATGTAGCTGGTGTGTTACTCCTGTCTTTGGCATGGCCTGTGCAGGAACCGGAAACTGCCCTTGTTTGCGTGAGTTGATCATTTGACGTGCGTCCTGCACTCCACCGCCGCTGCCTCCTCCTCGGCCACGGATTTTGAATCGGGCATCTTTCTGTACCAGCTTTTCTCTGGCATCTTTCACTTGAAAACCTGAGGGGAGTCAAGGCATTGATAGTAAACATGTCTTTTAATCCCTAAAGCATACCAATCGAAGATCAGTTGAACATAAGGGCATTTTAATTTTTCTATGAAACATCTGTAACTTTTACCTGTGGCTGCTGCTCCTCCACCTCCTCCACCTCCTCCTCCTCCACCAAGCCGCTGTCTGACATCAACTCCAATCTTTTGCCTGGCATCAAAGCTTTTGCCAGCTCCTCCTGCACCCCATGCAAACGTGGGCCTATGAGGACAGAAAAGGAATTGTTACTCCTACACACATTAGGATTGTGTATATGGAACTACAAATACATCATATTTCAGCAGCATCACAAACAACGATTACACCTAATTCATTAATTCGTGGATTAACTCTTTTAACCCAGACAATGGGAATGTATTTGATATACTGGGCTCTGACACTAACAAGACAATGCTACTCATATATATTATAAGTATATGTGATATTTAGTGTACTGGCTTTGACGTTAATGATGAGGACTATAAAGACATGTTTAATCTTGATCCTTTGACAAACAAACATTATAATTGAACCTATTCATTTCAGAAAATGAACTACGTGTTTTGGCTGCAACATCTTCATCATTCGCTTACTGGTTAGCTTACGACCAGTAAAGCTACAAACAGGAGCGGACCAGTAACCGAGTTTCCACCACTGCGCTACTTCGACGACTAAAATTGTATTATCCAAGAAAAAGCTGTGGATATAAACGACTTTCCAAAGTGGAAAAATGAGCTTCCAACTTCGAGGCCTTCAGATATTATCAGCTACTTAGCTTAGCATTTACGACACAGCTAGCATCAGCTAACGCTAGCATACTGTGGTCCACTAGCTCCGTTACGCAGTTTTTTTAAATGCGGCGAGTTACTGCGTCCCTTCTAACGATTATTACCCGACACATTTAGTGGATTCTGTACCGTTTCGCTGGGGCCTTCGTGTTAATTCCGCGCCGTCGTATCACCTCATCCAGGGAGACGTCTGCCATTTTCTCTCGCCGCCTCGCGTTTGACAAATCTTTATGTACGACTACGGAAGCCGAGTCCACCCAGGGTGCACTGCGGCCCGTTGGGATTTGTGTTTCGCTGACTTGTTGTAATTAACTCGTTTAATCGTCACGAATATAAAGGTTAAAAACGTGTTTTATTGCAACGCGAAACAAAGTGAATTTGATTTGATCATGTTTTATAATCCATTATTAGTGTTGAGATTGTGAGGGAACCCGGATGCTCCTTACCCATAAGCTCTTGCGCCACACGCCCACATTTTGACAACAAACATCAGAGACATGTGTTTAGAACCTCTTTATGAATCAACAGAAACCTTCTTGTCTATGATTACATAACAAACAACCACCTCGCCCCCTCAGAGGAGTTTCTACACACACCCCGACATGTTGTCCCCGATCAGATGCTGACACCATGACACAGAACCCCAGGGCTCCGGCTCAATGCTCGTGCCCGCGCTCCACTCCTCATGCCTTAAACTGATGAGTAAGGAAAATAACGACGCGGGGTGACGCCTGTGTCCTCGTTCAAACTACGAGATGAATTTTTGAGCGGGTAAAGGTCTGACCGCTGAGGTGACTCACCTACTTTGTGAGATGCCTCGTGGGACCAGGACCTTCCCCGAACCTCTCCTCTGTGGACACATAAATAATACTACCTGATAATAGTATAGACTGAGTATCACTGTGATTCATAACATGTCACACAGCTGAGTATACTCCTCACTGAGAGTACTAATACTTTTCACATGTATCTTACTGTGTTTAGATCAAATGTTATTTGTTACATGCAGTTAACTCAGGGTCAGTACAATGAAAGGCTCTGAACAAGATGAAACCTGATTTGAAAAGTCAAATACAAAACAATAAAGATTAAGACTGTATAAATGAAAAGGTGCAGAAGTAGTTTTCTGTAGATTCACATTCTCTCCTTATAACATATGCCTCCCCTGGTGCTTATAATGTTTTATATTAAAGTTTGTTTCCTATTTAATAGTTTGGGGTGTACAGGTAGACAGGATGAAATGCAGTTTTCTTCTCTGATCCCCGGTGTATACATATAAGTAGAAAGCACATATAAGTACATTAAAAACAGAGCATATATGTATGCAACATATTAAGTACTCAAAACATACTACACAGTACGAAATTGTATGCAGTCATAAGGCACACAGTGTATATATATATATATATATATATATATATATATATATATATATATATTATACTTGCATATCTTTTGCTCAATGCTTCAACTTTCTCTCCTCCATACATTGTTTGTATCTTCTTATGTAAATTTGCTCTGTAGGTACTTTGAGAGAGATGCTAAACCGGAGTCAAACCCCTTTCATGTGCACACATACTGTGACACCCTGACACAGAACCCCAGGGCTCCGGCTCTATGCTCGTGCCCGCCCTCTGCTCCTCATGCCTTAAACTGATGAGTAAGGAAAATAACGACGCGGGGTGACGCCTGTGTCCTCGTTCAAACTACGAGATGAATTTTTGAGCGGGTAAAAGTCTGACCGCTGAGGTGACTCACCTACTTTGTGAGATGCCTCGTGGGACCAGGACCAGGACCTTCCCCGAACCCCTTCTCTGTGGACACATAAATAATACTACCTGATAATAATACAGACTGAGTATCACTGTGATTCATAACATGTCACGCAGCTGAGTATACTGCCACTGAGAGTACTAATACTTTTCACATGTATCTTACTGTGTTTAGATCAAGTTTCCTGTGTTATTTGGTACATGTAGTTAACACAGGGTCAGTACAATGAAAGGTTCTGAACAAGATGAAACCTGATTTGAAAAGTCAAATACAAAACAACAAAGATTAAGACTGTATAAATGAAAAGGTGCAGAAGTAGTTTTCTGTAGATTCACATTATCTTCTTATAACATATAACACATCCCTCCACTGGTGCTTATAATGTTTTATATTAAAGTTTGTTTCCTATTTAATAGTTTGGGGTATGTTTCATATTTGTCAAAGTCACGTTTATTGTCAGTTCTGCCACATGTGCAGTACAGACAGGATGAAATGCAGTGTTCCTCTCTGATCCCCGGTGTATACATATAAGTAGAAAGCACATATAAGTACATTAAAAACAGAGCATATATGTATGCAACATATTAATTACTCAAAACATACTAAACAGTACGACATTGTATGCAGTCATAAGGCACACAGTGTATATATGTATATATATATATATTATACTTGCACAATACACCGGATCAGATTCCTTGTATGTGTAAACCTGCTTTGCAATAATAATTCTTTATATATATTGTTTGTTTGCACTATTCTTTAACCATCTTTCTTGATATACATATATATTGTTTAATTTTTATTCAATGCTTCAACTTTCTCTCCTCAATACATTGTTTGTATCTTCTAATGTAAATTTGCTCTGTAGGTACATTGAGAGAGATGCTAAACCAGAGTCACACCCCTTTCATGTGCACACATACTGTGAAACCCTGACCCAGAACCCCAGGGCTCCGGCTCTATGCTCTTGCCCGCGCTCCACTCCTCATGCCTTAAACTGATGAGTAAGGAAAATAACGACGCGGGGTGACGCCTGTGTCCTCGTTCAAACTACGAGATGAATTTTTGAGCGGGTAAAGGTCTGACCGCTGAGGTGACTCACCTACTTTGTGAGATGCCTCGTGGGACCAGGACCTTCCCCGAACCCCTTCTCTGTGGACACATAAATAATACTACCTGATAATAATATAGACTGAGTATCACTGTGGTTCATAACATGTCACACAGCTGATTATACTCCACACTGAGAGTACAAATTCTTTTCACATGTATCTTACTTTGTTTAAATCAAGTTAACTATGTTTATTGTAACATACAGTTAACACATAAAGGGGTTGGACAAGAAGAAACGCAATTTGAAAAGTCAAATACAGTAGAATAAAAAACTATACCTGTATAAATTCAAAGGCTTATAAAATCCTTTTCTTTAGATTCACATTCTCTCCTTATAACATATAACATCCCCCCCCCTGGTGCTTATAGTGTTTTATATTAAAGTTTGTTTCCTATTTAATTGTTTTTGGTATTTTCATATTTGTCAAAGTCAACTTTATTGTCAGTTCTGCCACATCTGCAGTACAGACAGGATGAAATTCAGTTTCTCTCTTGATTCCTGGTGATAAAACATATAAGTAGACAGAACATATAGGTGCACGAAAACATAGCATGAGTATGCTAAACAGACCATAAGTATGCAACACATTAAGTACTCAAAACATACTACACAGTATGACATTGTATGCAGTCATAAGGCACACGTGGATATATATATACATATTATAGTGGCACAAATACAGCACAGCAAATTCCTTGTATGTCTAAACCTGCTTTGCAATAATCATTCTTTATTAATATTGTTTGTTTGCACTATTCTTTAAACATCTTTCTTGATATACATATATTGTTTATCTTTTGCTCAATGCTTCAACTATCTCTCTTTCTATACATTGTCTATATCTTCTTATGTAAATTTGCTCTGTAGGTACATTGAGAGTGATGCTAAACCGGAGTCAAACCCCTTTCATGTGCACACATACTGTGACACCCTGACACAGAGCACCGGGGCTCCGGCTCTATGCTCGTGCCCGCCCTCTACTCCTCATGCCTTAAACTGATGAGTAAGGAAAATAACGACGCGGGGTGACACCTGTGTCCTCGTTCAAACTACGAGATGAATTTTTGAGCGGGTAAAGGTCTGACCGCTGAGGTGACTCACCTACTTTGTGAGATGCCTCGTGGGCCCAGGACCTTCCCCTAACCCCTCCTCTGTGGAAACATAAATAATACTACCTGATAATAACATAGACTGAGTATCACTGTGATTCATAACATGTCACACAGCTGAGTATACTCCTCACTGAGAGTACTAATACTTTTCACATGTATCTTACTGTGTTTAGATCAAGTTTACTGTGTTATTTGGTACATGTAGTTAACACAGGGTCAGTACAATGAAAGGTTCTGAACAAGATGAAACCTGATTTGAAAAGTCAAACACAAAACAATAAAGATTAAGTTTGTATAAATGAAAAGGTGCAGAAGTAGTTTTCTTTAGATTCACATTATCTTCTTATAACATATAACACATCCCTCCCCTGGTGCTTATAATGTTTTATATTAAAGTTTGTTTCCTATTTAATAGTTTGGGGTATGTTTCATATTTGTCAAAGTCACGTTTATTGTCAGTTCTGCCACATGTGCAGTACAGACAGGATGAAATGCAGTTTTCCTCTCTGATCCCCGGTGTATACATATAAGTAGAAAGCACATATAAGTACATTAAAAACAGAACATATATGTATGCAACATATTAAGTACTCAAAACATACTACACAGTACGACATAGTATGAAGTCATAAGGCACACAGTGTGTATATATATATTATACTTGCACAATACACCGGATCAAATTCCTTGTATGTGTAAACCTGCTTTGCAATAATAATTCTTTATATATATTGTTTGTTTGCTCTATTCTTTAACCATCTTTCTTGATATATATATATATATTGTTTATCTTTTGCTCAATGCTTCAACTATCTCTCCTCAATACATTGTTTGTATCTTCTTATGTAAATTTACTGTGTAGGTACATTGAGAGCGATGCTAAACCAGAGTCACACCCCTTTCATGTGCACACATACTGTGACACCCTGACACAGAGCACCGGGGCTCCGGCTCTATGCTCGTGCCCGCGGTCTACTCCTCATGCCTTAAACTGATGAGTAAGGAAAATAACGACGCGGGGTGATGCCTGTGTCCTCGTTCAAACTACGAGATGAATTTTTGAGCAGGTAAAGGTCTGACCGCTGAGGTGACTCACCTACTTTGTGAGAAGCCTCGTGGGACCAGGACCTTCCCCGAACCCCATCTCTGTGGAAACATAAATAATACTATCTGATAATAATACAGACTGAGTATCACTATGGCTTCTTACATGTCACACAGCTGATTATACTCCTCACTGAGAGTGCTAATACTTTTCACATGTATCTTACTGTTTAGATCAAGTTAACTATGTTATTTGTTACATGTAGTTAACACAGGGTCAGTACAATGAAAGGTTCTGAACAAGAAGAAACTCAATTTGAACAGTTAAATACAGTAGAATAAAAAACTAAACCTGTATAAATTCAAAGGTGCAGAAAATCGTTTTCTTTGGATTCACATTCTCTCCTTATAACATATAACAATCCCTCCCCCTGGTGCTTATAGTGTTTTATATTAAAGTTGGTTTCCTATTTAATTGTTTTTGGTATTTTCAAATATTTAAAGTCAACTTTATTGTCAATTCTGCCACATGTGCACTACAGACAGGATTGAAATTCAGTTGCTCTCTAAAAAACATATAAGTAGACAGAACATATAATTGCACGAAAACATAGCATGAGTATGCAGAACAGACCTTATAAGTATGCAACATATTAAGTACTCAAAATGTACTACACAGTACGACATAGTATGCAGTCATACGGCACACAGTGTATGTATATATATATATATATATATATATATATATATATATTATACTTGCAAAAAAAACACAGCAAATTCCTTGCATGTGTAAACCTGCTTTGTAATAACAATTAATTTTATATATATATATATATATATATATATATATATATATACTGTTTGATTTTTTGCTCAATGCTTCAACTATCTCTCTTTCTATATATGTCTATAATCTTCTTATGTTAATTTCCTCTGCAGGTACAGTGAGAGCGATGCTAAACCGGAGTCAAACCCCTTTGCACGTGCACACACACTTTCAGCTGCCTCGTATGATCCTGCTGACGTACGAACTACACGTCCCATGATGCAGCGGGGCAGCTCCAACCTGCCGGGGTCGATCGGTGCCTCGAGCTCTGTGCAGCCGCTTCTCGTCGCTGCCTCGCGGATCTGTCGGAGGAGAAATGGCCGCAGCTCTGTCCCGCGCGCTCAAGCTTCCCGGTAAGAGTCTGTTCACACACACAACATGAAGGTGGACATGAAGAAGGACAGATCCACAGGGGACATCAGCTCTGAGGTGGTCTCCTGTCTCTGCTCGGGTCTGTCCCCGCAGTCCGCTGCACAACATCCCTCTGTCATGGACATGTTGGATCTGACATGTTACATATGATGGAGTGTGTTTGTGTGTGTTCGTGTTTGTTAATACAGAGCAGCATGCTGATGTCTGTTTGTGTGTGTGTGTGTGTGTGTGTGGTGTTTGTGTGGTGTGTGTGTCCGTTAGCTGGCTGCTAACACCAGCACAGCCTCAGCTCAGTAAACCAACAGGGCTCGATGAGGATGATGATGATGATGAGACGTCACAGATCCAAACAGACCGTTAAATGCATCAGGGTTAGTGTTAGTTGTGTTAGAGTCACAGTTTTACACAGTAGTTTGAATCTATGCAGTACTACAAACGACTGGAAGCTATTAGACTCCAAACACATCTGTTTACATCAGTCCCACATCTCATCCATCCCTCAATAATCAGATCTTAGTCACATAATGTGAACGTGAATTTCATTTAATTTACTATTCCTTTGTCACATGTGTTGTATCTAAAGGTTTGTATCTGTCTCCTAATCCGACTTTATCCCTTGGTTTCACTTGAATCATTCATGTGTTTTATCATAATGTTTTGTTCTAAGGTGTCTAGAAAGGCTATGTATCATTTTTATTATTATTATTATTATTAAGCCGGCTTCGATATTTATTTATCTACTTATTATTACTAATGACTGTTTTACTGTAAGTGAGTTTACTGTAAAAACATCTAAAATGATAAATACATACATACAATCATTTTAAAATAGAAGTGTGAAGTGTAGATGAGAAGCAAAATGACGTTTCAGTAACAATAGTAATAAATAAGATGATAAAAAATTATCTTCATCAACAATCAATATAATCACAACAATAATCTTTATTTATTACAGGTTGTTACAGATGTGGAATGTTTTTACATGGTTGTAAAAGTATTAAAACATTTCAGGGTTAAGCCAAATAACATCAAGGAATAAAGTATTACAGGAATGTTATACAGCATTAAAACAATAACAGTTAAATTATATGACAGCTGAGCTAACACCTGCAGGTATTAAAAACGGTGTAATAGGATAAAATAAGAGGTGATTTAAAAGATGCTACTGATTCTGCAAACCTCACTTTTTTAAATCATCACTTTAGCATATTCTCCTGTATATTTTGCCACATCTATAATGATCTATATATCTGTTATGATAATTAAAGGACAATACTTTCATAACATGTTATTCAGTAATTATGGCCCTGGGCTACAGAGGGGAAAACAGCTATTAGTGCTAAATGTATTTTCTTTTTAGCAGAGATCTCTAGTGCTCAGGTATTGCAAAAGAACATATCAGTAATTGTGGATTAATAATATAACAGCACAGTATCATAAACAATAATCCCTTGTCTCACTCTCACTGAGGGACCAGACAGGACCTCTGATCCTCACCTGCTCTCTGTGTCTCTCTAGGGAAGAAGGGCTCGGCACTCGGCGACTACGACCCTCTCACCCAGGCCGACAGCGAGGACGAGAGCGAGGAGGACGACCTCGTGCTCAACTACCCCAGAAACGGCCTCGGCAGGGACAGCTGTCTCGGCGCCGGGTCCTCGAAGCTGCGCGGCCGCAGGTCCGGACGACTTGTGGGAGCCGAGGACGAGGCCCAGGAGGATGAGGAGGACGAGGAGGAGGACGAGGACGAATGGAGAGAGAGACTCCCCAGCAAATCGCGGCAGGACAGAGACGACGTGAAGGGCTCCCAGTACTGGAGCCAGAGGGACCCGGGCAGGGACAGGTCGGGGGAGGACAGAGGAGGGTCCGGGTCGCTGGGGGGCGCCGGGCCGGGGGTGCACAGCGCGGAGGCCGAGCAGAAGAAGCTGAGGAGGAAGAACGCCGTCCGAAGCGCGTTCTTCCTGGTGCCACTGGTTTCTGCCATGCTGGTGGTGCTGCTGTGTGCGTTCCTGATCCCCTGCAGGAAGGGAGAGCTGGAGAAGAGACTGCAGTGGGAGAGAGCACTGGGAGATGCAGGAGGTAGAAAGAACCAATGTGGCCACGTTTCAGTATTTTATTTGTGATTGTTAACACACATTCAGAAGAGCTGTGCCACCACTCACTTCTCCCACTGTCAGGATTCACTGAGGAGCCAGTTTGGCGAGACGGCGCCGGCTCACCCTTCAATTAGTCGACTGTGATTACCACATGTTCTGTTTCCACATACACATTAAGTATCGCAGAGTGGCAACAAATCCAAACCCACACTTCAATATTTAGATAAATGCCCTCTGACAGTGCAGCCACGTAATTAAACCATTGACGCCTAATCCCCCCCCATATATTAACCAGGACTCTACTGGTGGCTGTGCTCATTCTGTTCTGCCGTCTCCTTCCAGGTGTGACTCCACCTGCTCTGGCGCTGTGGGATGTTGACGGCGACTCGGTGGACGACGTGCTCCTCGGCGTCGCTGAATGGACCAACGACACCCACCCGGCACAGAGGAGCAAAAGTACGTGGGAGGAATTCTCTCGTGTTTTCAGTGCGGCCGAGTATCAGGCCCCAAGTTAAAGAGATCTGGAGAAGAGATTCTTTTTCTAGGGAGAAACAGAGAAACCACTTTGAATCGAACACTAATCTAACAAATGTTTTCGACGGAAATCTGGAGATACAAGCTGGAATCATCAAAGTTATCTATGTGTATTTAATAAGGGGCTTTCTGCAGAAAGGATCACAAACGAGAGTCCTAAGGATCTCAGAGTGAAGATGGAGAACAGTCAAATACAAGGGTCTTATATAGGACGACAAGGGAGTGTGCCTGAGCCAGTTCAGACTGGATCTGTAGGGTAGTTAAAGACAGGAACTAAAGCACAGTAACACATTTTTACATACATTTCCATTGGTTTCTTTGGACAGTCAATAAGTAATGGAAAGGTCAAACAGGTATATAGAAAGGTCAAGCAGGTTTCAGGTCATAAACATTTAAGGTCATGGTAAAAAGTTTCAACCCCTCTTAGTTCATTTTTCCAATACACGTTTCCTCCTCCACAAAAGATGTAACTTCCTCCAAGTCCGTGTGTCTCTTTCTTCAGATCAGACTCAGCAAACTGATTTAAATCTGATTCCACAGTAGTATTGTGTCATATTCTTTAACTCTGGTGTGTCTCGCTGGTTTCTCACGCTGCTCTCTCTGTCCCAGTTTACAGCGCCGTGGCGTTGTCTGCAGTCAGCGGTCGGGTGCTGTGGACGAAGGTCATGGCGGAGTCTGTGATGTACATCCAGTGTGGTCCTCAGAACAGCTCCCAGCCGGCCCCTGTGTGTCTCCTCATCAGCAAATCCATCATCATGGCGGTCAACGGCACCACAGGTCAGCAAATAACTACAAACCTCTCCAACAATCTTTGTGTATTTGCTCATATGTTGTTTCCATCATGTCATGTCCTCAAAGCATAAAGCAAACACGAGGTCAAACTGGTTTCCTTTCACTCCCCAGGGAAGAATTTGACGTCAGTCCAGCTGAAGAACATTGAATCCCAGGCGGTGCTCCTTCCAGACCTGCAGGGCGACTCAGTCCCAGATCTGGTCATCGCCACCCTGCCTGAAGATGAGGTGCAGCCGCAGCTGTCCACAAACATTCGTGCTCCTCTGGCATTATTCAATACTTTTGGTGTTTTTTTAAAAGCGGAAATAAGTGAATTCAACCTCTGCAGTGAACTGATATACTGCTATATACACAAGATCTTAAAGATTGATATAAAAGTTAGATGTGTTTAACTCTCCAAATCACATTCTGCACATTCCACCGCGCAGTTATCAGGGATCAAACCACCGACCCTCTGGTTAATGAAAGACCCGCTCTTCCTCCAAAGCCACAGCCATTTTAGTGAATAGTTAATTTAAGCCTTTGAACATGTTAGTGATCAGGTTTCACATCCGGGGACCACAGGCTGATTTCTCCTGTTTTCATTCCCAGCACTTGGATCTGTCCCTGACTTTGATCTCGGGGCTGACGGGGGGGCAGCTCGGACGTCCCGTGCCGTTCAACCTCACCGGGCAGGGAAAGCTGATCGGCCCTTTACTGCATGAGACCCAGAAAGGAGCCTTTTACATTCTCTTTGGACTAGGTACTGGATTCACTCTAAGATGTACAGACACCATCCTGTAAAAAGACTCTGTGTGACTCTGTGTCTGTTTTTCCTCAGGTAACGTGGAGGCCATCTCTCTGTGCGACATTTACATCCGTGCCACTGGGAAGATGCCAGTAACTCAGGCTCTTAGAATGAAAGATCCCAAGTGGGAGGAACTCAGAAAAACCAACTCCTCCTTCATAGACATTTACAGGTGCGCCTCATGAGTGGCATGTGCTTCTGGTTAAACTGTACAGACCAGTTTTTGTCTGTTGATTACTTTACCTTTAATCAGTGTCCATGCTGTAGAGACACAGTTACCTAACCTGCTGCGAGCGGGTCACTTGAACCACTGTACAAGTTCTCACTGTGTTTAGGTTCCACAGGGACTGAGTAAAAAATTGTTAAATCTTAAATGTTATTTTTAACATATTAAACCATGTATGACTGAAATAATTCTGACTTCTGCCCTCGTCTTTCCAGGGGATCCGAGCAGGTGGAGTTCATGTTTCCCCTTGCAGCTGGTTTTGGCAACAACCGCAACACCCTGGACCCTGTGTCCAACCTGAACTCCACCAGAAGCGACTGGGTGCTGGTGTACAACTCCAGCATACTGTCCGTGCTCAGGCAGAGGGACATGCATAAGACATGGACCTTCAGCTCCCCCCCCATCCACAGGTGAAGCGCTCTATCCCGACGCCACTTCTGAATGAATCCATTCAGTAAAAACCAGGAAAGTAAATGTAAGAGTTTTGCTAAATATCTATAAAAATATTTCTTTGCTTTCCTGTTGCAGCCAGCCAGCTGCAGGACACTTCAACGATGATGGAATCCTTGATCTGCTCTTTCAGCATTCAGCAAACGGCGTCATGGAGGTGAAGATCCGTGCAGCGGCTCACATGCTGCTCACATGTTTGGGGTTTGTGTTTACTCTCATCACTTATCTCCTCCACTCTGTCAGGCCAAGGTCATCGATGGAGCCACTGGGAAACTGCTCTGGTCCGCAGAGTTCGTTTGTCCTAGACTCGTTTTGCAAACCTCTGCAATTTCCACCTCGCCTGGCCAATCGGCTTTCCTCTTCTGGGCCAGTGAACCCATCAACGCACTGAAGAATGTGACCAAGTCCACCGTGAGTCTGCCACAAACAGCTGAGCCCAGTGATCCCAGATGAAAAACATGCTCCTGCTGAATTCTTCTACATTGTCTTTGAGTTTAAACGTTGCCAGTCGGTAACAACTGTCCTTATCGGCTGTTAGGTGGCGCCCGGTGAGCCGCTCATCAGAAAACTCTTCCTGCTGCACCCGGTGTATCCCACAGTCCTGCTGGAGCTCGCCAGCACCACAGACACCACAGTCACCTCCGCAGGTAAGAGTCATCACAGCTCAAATGTTCTCAACACTGTGGAACCACATCTGTTTTAATGCAGATTCTGTATCGTCCTCCTTTTGACAGTGAGTTATCAGGAGCGTCAGAAAGACGCCTCCTACATCACGGTGTCCTCCCGGCCCACCCCCGACTCCGAGCCCAGCGCCCGCATAGTGAAGAGCATGAGCCTGAGGGCCGCGATCCTCAAAGCACAAATCGTGAGACTGGGGGAAAGCACCAAGACGGGAACGTCCGTTAAACCCGGCGCGCTGGAGGTCGACAAGTTCTTCAGGCGTCTGTCCTTCAAGCGCCAGGTGAGAACGTGTGAGATCAGGTAGAAGAGCAGGATTCAGTCTCAACGCTCACTGACGATGACTCTCCATGTGTTCCTCTGTGCAGTGACGAGTGGCCGTGGTTTCCCTGTGTCACGTGAAGCGGTACGAGGGAGAGGAGGCTCGTGAGGCGATGAACGGGATGAAGGTCGTGGATCTGCTCTGCACACGGACTCAATCAGAATCCATCTGAGGCTGTTCACACGCTTCTCACCACCCTCACCTCGGCTCCCTGGTCAAGAGACTCGTTTGCTGTAAAAAGCTCATCTGCATTTTTTTTGTTTTGCTTTAGATGATGTTTGGAGAATGAAATCGCTTATTTAAACTATTTAATTCAGCCTGCACAATTAAATTGAATGTGTACGCTGTGGACGGCAGGAGATTGACCTTAAACAGCAGCTTATTACTGACAGAAGAACATTTTATTGTGTTTACAGTGAGCATCACTTCTTCACCTGTCTCCTCCGAGGCCAGTATATTCCTGTGGTGTAACCCTCACATGCATTTTGTCCTAACAGCCACTAACAGTGTTCCTTTGGCTCATCACTAACTTCAGTAGTATAGGGAGTCTGTAAATATTCAATGCTGTACAGTATTTATTGATTTGCTTTAATGTTTTGAATTGTTTCTGTTGTTGGATTGATCATGTCAGATTTTGTATGGTTGTATAATCAACCACTGCTCATCTTCTCTGGATATGTGGCTGCCAAGAGGTACGACAAGTAAACGTGAGCCAAGACTTCACAAACTGCAAGAGAACAGATGAAAAACACTCCAGTGTCTTGTGTCGTTTATTTCAATTTGTTCCAGTGTCTCAAAGTTGTGTTGTTAAATAGTTACCTCTGCAAAGGAGGTTGTGTTTATTGTTAGTCTGTTATTTAGCTGGATTATGAAAAACTACAGGAAGGATTAACATGAAACTTGGTGGAAGGATGGAGTGAAAGAACCAGATCAGAGGGTTGATCCAGGATATCTCTTTTTACCTTTTCAAACATCATGAGATGTCAGCGAATAATCAGTGGGTCTTAATGGAAAGATCTGCCATGTTTAGGGGAGTCTATCTTTATGAAGCATTTCCATTGTGTTATTTATTCACATAACTAATGAGAATAGATAGATGAGTGTAAAAGAGGCTGTGCCATAATATTCTAAGGAAGAGGGGGTCCAGGATATTTTCTATCTTGTAGAACTCTGGTTCTTAAACTTCTGCATTTCGAGGAAGAATAATTTAAAAAGGGAAATTCAGGCTCAAACAATAATAATAATGACATTAAATTACATTATTTAAGAATTTATATTTCTATCATTGTCAACCTGTCTCCTCCAACCAGCACAGGGTGGCGCTGTTGCTCCTCCACACGCTCCACACCCACCATCCTCTCTCCTTTTCCGCATTGCTGAAGCTCCAGAAGCCGTCGACATGTCTCCGGCCCTCGGTCGCCTGGTGGCCCGGCTCTCAACCCGCTCCCCGCTGACCCGCAGCCTGGGGCCGGGCAGGGCGGTGCCACTGAGCCGGACCGCCGTGTGCTCATCGTCCGGTGCCATCCTGCCCAGACCCAGGAAGGTGAGTGTGTGTGTGGGTGGTGAGGAACAGCTGGAGTTACACAACAACACACTGCACATCTGTTTACCTGCACTTCCTCCATCACCTCTGGAAGATTTGTTATAACATATACAAACATATTCCTATTAGGGGGAATCACAGATTCTTGATATGATACACAACACATGGTCCTCGGTAGATACAGCGATTCTGCAAGAATCAATATATTATAACAAAGTAAATGGAGGGAAAGGGGGAGGAGACTCAAGTGTTTCTTAGTAGAAGTCATTCAGCTGCTGGACATGAACTAACTTAGTTGTTTCTGTGGTGGGATGTGGGTGTCACTGGGGAGCAGACCCCCTTCGGCCCTGTGCGGATTGCTCTGGTAGTGCTGCCCTTCTTGTATGTGGGGACTCGGATCAGCAAGAACTTTGCTGCGCTGCTGGAGGAGCACGACATCTTTGTCCCCGAGGACGACGACGATGACGACTGAGGGGTCTGAGGGCTTCCTGGTAATCAGGTATCACCTCAGTGGCTTTGGTTGTGGGCTTCACTGTGAACTGTGGCAATGGCAAGACACACACACACATATTTTAGAGGCTCTAACCAAGAGGGCTGCCTCGACTAGACTATGAACTGACACTGCATTTACTGCTAAAACTCACAACATGTCAAATGAGTATAACTACCAACAGTCTCACACTTGCACCAGTAGAGAGAAGCATTCTCTGTGTCCGTGTCTGATTCATTATTTTCTTTGTTGTGAATTTTGCAGGTGTGGTGGAACGGTCATGTTTTAAAGTTGTGTCGGTGGGTTTAGGGGACTTTAAGATGATCTTCTTTATGCACCACTCACACCCTTTTCCTTCTCTCCTCCTCAGATCACATTCCGTCACTACTACTGGGAGGAGTCTGAGCCTCTGAGCAGATAAATGCCTTCGTCTGCTGTTTTCAAGTTGCTTCAGTCTGCACTGTGTTAATGGTTTCATGCGGTTATGGACACTGGGTTGGAGGTGAACTGGTCAAAACGTTCTGTATTTGCATGCACTACTTTAATTGTAATAAAAAGGAATGACACGCTGAGTGGAGTTTGGTGTAAGTTGATTGCATCTGTGCTCACGAACATCCCACAGTCAGCCATAGGACGTTAAATGTAATTTAACTGAATGTAACTAAAAAAGATAAGTTTGTCTTAAACACTGCTGATCAAAATACGAGAAGGAAACTGAATTACTTGCAACACAATAAAAACATGAATGTACAGGACACTCACAGTGGATGAAAACACTGTCTGATCTTCCTTTAATTCATAATTTCAATATAAATAAAAAACCAGACCAACAGTTCTTCTATCCGGTCATAGAGGGACAGTTCATCCAAAATATGAGGAGCTCTATGAAGAACTGTGAAGATTAACTGCCCCTGTAAGTTACTTCCTTCATGGATAAGATTGGGAATAAAAGACAAACCTTCAGCCATGTGAGAGTTAAGTGTGTATTTACAGTACAGGGGAACATCTGTTACACTGGAAACAAGAAGCGGGGTCAGAGATCAGCAGCGACACAGTTCATGAGTCATGACCCCGGTAGAATTTGGACAGGAAGTCAGTGGGACGAGGCTCTTCCGTCTCCTGGAAATAGCGCATTACGTGGGTCTTCTGCTTCCAGATGTTGATGGTTTCCTCCAGTTCCATTTTACCCTGCAGATTTAATAACAGAAACACATAAGTCACAACTCACTATCTCATTAAACAGATGTCGGGTCATGATATTGGTTGATACAGTGCACAGATTGATGCAAGCCTCTTCTCTTTTACCTTAATGACCAACATGTCAATCACACGGGGGTCAGTGACGTGCTTGTTCTTGTCGAACATCTCTCGCACTTTGTCTCTTCCCTGGCGCGTTGTGATGTCCAGCTGGAAAATTGCAACTGTAAAGAAACAAGAATAAATTGTCACTGATACGAGCACATTCACATTATACAGTTTATTTTAAGATCAAGGCTGATCAAGACGAAAACTAACTTTTAAACCTTTTCAGTGGTGAGGATTATGTATAAGGCACATTTATGAATTTTTATTGTTTGGACACAACAGAGTAAGTAAGGAGTTTGGGTCTTTATATATGATTTGTTGAGAATAGTAAAAATACAGAGCATCACTGCACTTACTGCAGTAATTTAAAACACAGTTATTATGGGATTGATGAGGAACACAGCTTAGAATACAAATAAACACGTTGTGCTTATTGTGTATTAACTGGTTTAATTGTAATCTAATTATACGATTAAAGCATCAACTAGGAAAAGGAAACATTTCATAACAATAATCACCTAGAGTCAGAGTTATCTTGAGTGTGAATTAGATCATCACAAAGTAAGAAACTCGTATTAAGGTTTATTAATGCATCAGACATTAATGACAGTAATATAGAAAATTATTAGTTATGGTTAAATATTAAGTATTTTACTCTCTTCTCTCTTTAATCATTGTTTATTATCTAAGATACTTTCATTGTAAATGTTAACAGATGTCAAATAGAACTTTAGCAACATCCACAGACTCTATTCACAGTTCACCCGATCAGGTTTTCAAGGGGCAAAATAAAATCTAAGAATAATAAATAGTTCAACGTTTAAAGGCAAATATTCTCTATTCGTGACAATATCACATTTTTTATAAAACGCAGAAGAGGAACAGGGCTGTTAGCTGTTAGCTTGAAGCTAATGTTATGCTAGCCCTCCACGACCTTGACGTTGTTTTCAAACTCCTCTTATCCGCCTCGGAGCTCACCTGAGCTGGGCACCTCTCGGTACCAGGCTCGGTACAGCTCCCGGACCCGCCGCTTCGCCTCGTCCAGATCGCGGCTCAAAAACGGTTTGACAACTTTAGCTGCACCGGCGGCCGCTCGGGTCGCAGCTCCGGACGCCATGACACCTGCCGTTAGACGGTTTCCGGTTTCGCTCACTCTATGGTGCTATTATGTTGACTGACGCATTTGCGCCGCTAGAGGCGAGGCTGGTTCATCACAGGGAGGGAGGTCAGGTTCAACTTCACAGCTTTTTTAATTCCTATTCGTTTTTATTTAGAGTTTAGAACACGTTTTCAAAATCTATGAAAGTTTTGGCTGCATGTTTGAAAATGTATGAATGAAACCAGTTGTGATAAATTTAAGCACCAAAACTATTTGATCTTTGATTCTGTGCTTTAATCACATGTTTTTACCTTAAATCATTACATTACATTTCATTTAATCAAGGCTTTTATCCGAAGCGACTTACAATAAGTGCATAACCCCCCGAGGGTTCAAACCCAGAACAACAAGAATCAAGAAAGTACAATTTCTTCAAAAATAAAGCAAAACTACAAAATGCTACAAGTAAGTGCCATTTAAGTTCTACAAAATTGTTGGTTTCAAAATTGTATTCAAGGTATAGCTAGAAGAGGTGTGTTGTTAGTTAGCTATGGAAGATGTGTAAACTTTCTGATGTCCGGATGTCGACGGGCAGCTCATGCCAGCCTTTATTGAGTGTTTAGGTGAGTGATCACTTGATTTCACAACTGGAACCAGACAAAACTGGGACACACTATGATTGTGTCGTCCATTAATCAACGTCTGTCTGACTTACTAAGACTAGAGTTACTAGAATCTAAAATGTGTTCACAGTTATATTTAGATAATGAGTCACTGCTGCTCATCAAGAGTGAGCAGTGAATTTCTTCTAGTTTCGAGCCAGTCATCACTTTGACTCAAAGATAAACTGGTTCGATTTTAGTGGTCACAGGTCAAAGGTCACGGTGACCTCATATCAAAGTTAATACAACATGTCAGGAACATCTGGAAGAGCTGATGCTGCACAAACAATCAAAGTGTTTCATGTTGAACTTTTATTATTGATTGCAAAAATGTGTATAATTTACAAAGACAGATACAGGCTCTTCGGTACATTAAATATGAAAAAAGTTTTCAAAAGGCAGGTAGATAAGTAATTTTATCACAATACATACTGTCCATAAAAAAAAAAAGGATAAAATTGGCTCATCAATGCAACACCTGTCGCTCGTTGTGCCGGAGGAACTCCAACAACGATCAGGGGGAACCTGGAAGCGTCTCGGCCGAGGTCTCAACACGCAGGTGGAGACGTGTGTGATGTGGGACAACATTCATTCAACAGCTCTCACAAGCTTCCCCAGAGAAAGCTGATCCTGGATAGGATTATACACAAGTGGAACAACTTCCTATTCAGCTTGCCAGGAAGTGGAAAAGTTTGCCGTCTCGTCCTGTATTGATCCCAAGTTTTGTTCTCAATGCCGCAAGATAGAAAAATAATACAACCACATGATAAGCTCCCGTCTGTAAAGAAACGAGGGCGGTTTCCTCTGAATGAGAAGCTGTACGACAGAAAGCTGATCTGACAGCAGCTCTTCTGTGACTGTGCTGACTCCTGTGGCCTCGGGCAGGAGACACAGTGGCAACGAGACGTTTATCCAACAAAAAGCTGACGCAGCATCAAGTCTTTATCTACAACACCTCATTAAAAAAAGATAAAACATGCCACTCGACAAACGTCCCAGTTTCAAGACAGAATGCTAACTCATACACGCTTTCACTCACAGAAGCTCCAATAAAAAAAAAATGAAAAGTGCAGTTTTATATATCATGTGTGGCCCAGTGTAATTAAACCAGCTAATAGCTATTCATGCTGCTCGTTGGCAGAATGATTGAAAACTAAGGCAACGTCATCACAGCTGGAACTGTACAAATCCAACAGTCGTCTCCTCTGCTCCTCCCTCTCCTCTTTGTTTCAGTCACCTGCAGACACACGTCAAACAGAGGAAAATGTGTAGAGGGGACTTTTAACAACAAGGAAATACAAATTTAAACTAGAAGACACTAAGCAGAGGGAAAACCTCCACCAAGGCCCATCAGCCCCCTTATGAAAGCACATTTAAATTCACTAGATCCAGTTTTTCTTAATAGCATCTGCACTAAATGGCACACACTCAGTCTGCTAAACATCCATTCTTTATCTATACGGCTTGAACTGATCACCGACAAGTGGCAATACACATTTAGTGGGTTCTTTCCTGACCCATAATTCATCCTTCCACCAAGTGACGTGTTAATCTGTCAGGTAGTTTAAAACACCTGCTCATCAAATTCCCTGAATGAGACATTATGTTCCATTTCAAAGCTTCTTCCACATCCATCCCCACCTGTCGCTCTATCTGCCGGAGCGTTGGTACCAGCAGCAGGTCCTCAATGGTCCAGGCTGTTGCCCAGCTTCTGTCCCTCCTGCAGAGCAGCCATCGCCAGCCTCAAGTGCTCCTTCAGACTCTGGATCTCCCGCTCGCTCCGGCCCTTCACGCCACTCAGCTCCTCGTGCACCTCCGTGTAGCGTTCACAGGCCAGACGTTTCTCCTGAGGAGCAGAGGGTGACAGACGGGAGTCAGTTCCTCAATCTGCTGCAGGGACTTCAGCCCCCAACCCCCCCACACACACACACACAGACATATTACCGTGTTGAGAAACTGCAGTTCATTCCTTAAACAAGTAATCTCCTTCTGTAGGTAATTTATCTCGTTTTCTTTCACCCGGAGAAGAACCTGGGAGAAAAACAACACACACAACATATTTCATTAACTCAAATCCTTATGATTATCATTGTAATAGATTTTCACATCTGTTTGCAGCCATGACAGATGTGTCACCTCAGAAAGCTACAGAATGTTTTCCTTCCTCGTCTGGTTTCACATCCGAGTTTAGAGAACAGAAGCTTTTACCTCGAGTTCACAGGACGTCCCGTCTTTATTGTCCTTCGATCTGTCCGGATCTTTGATGGTGGATCGTACACGGCTCATCTCCTCGGTCAATCGGGCCTTCAAGTCCTGCAGAGGAAATCATTTTGATTTACAGATGGAGCAGAAGCCTCTCATTCGGACATTTGCTCTCTCACATGCAGCCCCTCCACAGAGCGTCAGGAGATTATGAGGAGTTCCGTCCTGTCCTGTTCACTTGAGTTTGTTTCCCCCCGACTCACCAGGTTCTCTTTCCTCAGCTGCTCCATGTCTCTCTCCTTGCGGCTGATCTCTCGCTCTCTCTCGGCGCTGCTCTGTTCCGCTCGATTCAGCTCCAGACACTTCTGAGAGTAGCGCTCGGAGAGTCCGGCCAGCTCCCTCTGAAGGGACTGGGTTTCTGCCCTGCACCAAACACAGCAGCACAGCTCATTAAGCTGCTGAGAGGAATCATAGAAATCAACATGTGTTAAATAGACAAGATCCTTCTCTACACTTCCTTTTTGTATCTAGTATTTCATATCTTTATATTGCATGAATCACATTGAACAACGCCATCGAGAAAGTATGACTGCGTTTTCCCTTTTCATCAGGAAACTATTTGCTTCTGCGGTTTTAAAAACCTCTTTACTGCTCATGACCAATAACCACAAAAATAAGGAAGAGCATTCAAGCTGCTAAAAATAAAGAGCATAAAACGCAGAGTAGGCAACACGGGTAAGCCCTAAAATGCAGGTTCCAGTAGCAGCGTCGGTGACAGCGTTGTGTCAGAGGCCTTGTGGAGCTCACAAAGGAAAACTAATCCATGACCAAATTCTCCTACATTCCTCAAGTGCCTCGCAGGACCCAGCCGCCGCTGTGGTGATGGCCACACCGAGACGAGGAGCCCTGGGTAGACTTGATTCAACCTTTTATTTCACTGAGTAAAACCATTTTGTGGCCAAACCAGCTCCGACTTAAAAGCACAACAGAGCCATTCACATAAATGACCAGTGTCGAGCTGCACTGCTGGAGAATGAGGGCTCCAGAACTTATACTGCAAGGCATATAAAGAATTAAAGCTTCCACAGGGCAGCTCTTTATACGTTTGTATTACTGTTAATAAATCGAAATATTGAATTCAATGATAATGTTAGTTTATTTCAAGAGATGAGACTGTTTTTTGGTGGATTCTATATCGTGCCAACAAACAGTTAAATGTGTTTCTTGTGGCAAACATCAGAACGATAACTACCAAAAAGAGTACTCATAATGGTCCATGTCCCATCTGCTAACACGGAGGAGGTGGGATTCACGACCTTTACTGCAGCGAGCCACCAGGTTTGTTCTGACCAATCACACGCCTCTATCCCAGTGTTCGAAGCTGATTGGATGTCACTTACTGTTGATGAACTCGTAGAGTCTGGGAATCGTATACTCCGCTGCCTAGCCTCTTCACTCGCTCCACTTCTCTGTCCAGCTCCTCTTTGTGTTTCTTCTTCAAAGCCTCCATCACTATAACACAAACACACACACGGGAGTGACACAACTTCTACATGATCTCTTCATCACAGCACTTTGTTTTTTGACTGAGAACAGACGTGGTTAAAAGGAAATCGAGACAAACTGAGCGAAATGGAGTGAGAACACTTTGTAACCTGTGTGTTCTAACAACTATCTGGGTCCTGACATGTTCTCTGACCTCGGGCCGTGTCCTGATTCCCCTCCAGCAGCAGCTTCTCCTTCTCCGTCTCCAGCTCCTTGATCTGACGCTCGTGTTGCCGCTGCAGCTCCTCCAGCGCCTGTCGGTGAGCACGCTCCATGGCCGCCAGGCTGCGGCCACATGGGGCGTCTGGGCCGCAGCCGCCCCGCACATCCACTCCTCCACCTCTTCCTCCTCCTCCTCCTCCTCTACCTCCACGTTGTAGTTGCTCCAGCTGCTGCCTCAGTGACGCCACCTGAGGAAAGACGAGGACGGAGGTAAAGCCCACTGAGCCACAGGAGCCGGTACATTTATCAACCCGCATGTCATCACTACACAACCTCAGTGCCACGGTCTGCAAACACAGATTCAAACCAAGATGCACAACAAAACACACAAAGCACAGAGGACTTCAGCAGGATCGACCATGAAGGTATTTGTTCTTCTTTAATGTTTCACTGCCCGATATGTCAAATGGAAAACACTGCTGAAGAAGAAAAGTCAGAAAATAGGGACTCGAGTGTTAAAAGACCGAAACAGGAAATGTTTACTTCATCCCGAACAGATGAAAGTTTTAATTTGCATTTTTATCTAACTTGCAAATTGGAAAATCATCTCCACGCACTACCTCCCTCTGCAGCGCCTCATTGGCTGACTGGCCCGAGGGCCGTGATCCCATTGGCGGTAGCGCGCTCATCTCTTTTAGCGGCAATCGTTCAAACTCCGCCCACTTTCTCTCGATGTCGTCCTCCATGCGTAGCCTTTGGTTCGATCCCACGCCCGTGCCCTTCCTGGACAGCACGGCCTCCCATTGGCTGCTCGTGTTCCTCTCCTCCTGCCATTGGCTCTCCCTGCCCTGCCCCTCGCCTGCCTCTCTCTGACTGGCTGGGAGAGGGCTGGAGGAGGCGGGGACGGGCGACAGCTCCACGTAGTCGAACCTACGCTGAGGCGCGGAGGAGGGAACGTC
Organism: Platichthys flesus; assembly: GCF_949316205.1. Taxonomy (NCBI): domain Eukaryota; kingdom Metazoa; phylum Chordata; class Actinopteri; order Pleuronectiformes; family Pleuronectidae; genus Platichthys; species Platichthys flesus. The sequence goes on from NC_084960.1 coordinate 2,944,054, forward strand.
CAGCTGATCGTTGGCGTGGCGTGAAGACGGCCGACGGGAGGACACGAGGAAGCGCGAGTGGGAGTTCTCCTTGTCGCTGCTGCTGTCAGGTAATCTGGAGATGTTTTCAGACAAATAAATGAATAAAGATTAATATATAAATTATAATAATGTTTTACAATCCTATAAGGAATTAACTGATCAACCCCAAATCATAAGTGCATCACAAATGAGTCCATCTAGGCTCTCAAGGCCCAGCTGGAGATCCTGTGAGAACAGAGCGCACTGTGTTGACTGTCACTCTGAGCTGGGAACGGGACTTTGACTCATCTGCATCTGCCAAAGTATACAGCAGCTGCATGTGAGCAGCAGAGCCTCTTATCTGCCCGTGTTTATCCAAGGCTGAGCTGAAATGAGCTAATCGAAGGAATGCAACAACAACCGGTGTAAAAATACAGAGTGTGAGCAAACACTTCTAAACAAACGGGGAAGAATAAAGGCGGACATCTTTCTTGGATGCTGCTTCCTTGAGACTGGGAGTTGAACTCTGATATGAAAGAGAGAAGGTGTTTTCAGAGTCTCCCTCAGGTTACTCGCCAAGTTTTGATAAATTCCAGGATCTCTATAGCGTCATTATGCTTTTTGAGGCCACAGAATTTTTCAATTGAGCCAAGATGGCCTCATATCGCTGTTTGACAAAACTTCATACTGCAGCGAATACATATAAAAAAGGTCTAAGGCTCTTATTAGTTTAATGACTATGGGGAAGTTGGAAAAACAGTCAAATTCCTCCAAACTACTGCATCTCTAAACTATCTCTTCAACCAAATCACACATACCTAGGATGTTATTTGTGATCTCTTTTCATAACTATATCATTTTTTCACTTCCTTTCACTGAGGCTACATCCACATTGCTGCGCCTTCTTTTAAAAATGCATCAACTCTGCTACAGATGCGCCTGAGCCTCCATTAAACTTTATTATAACTCATTATAATCAGCTGTAAATAGGAAATTACGTAATTTCCTATCATTAAAGTAACGTATTAGCAGTAAGAGCATCAGGGGTCAGTGAACAAACATTTCCTTATTGTAGTCTGTATAATCTGGTAATTACTGTGTGAGGTCCGGGGAGCTGCTGGGTCGTATGCACTTCTTTAAAACCTCGATCCAGTTCCGCCTGATCCCAGCCGTCATGGCGGACAGCGTGACCACGGCCTCCCTCGTCTGGAGAGCAAGAGAGGAAACGGGTTAATGAGAAGCAAAGGATGAGATGGAGACGATAAAGGAGAATCGAGAGGGACGGACACACAGTCAGGTGGAGGAGACACCGAGAGGCAGGGACAGCGTGGGTGTGGCGAGAGAAGACAAAAAGAAAAAGAGATCACAGAGATATTAACCTGTATCTGAAAGCCGTAGTTCTTCTCCACATCAAACTCTGACACCTTCACACAGGATTTCAGGTCAATCTCTCCGTCCATATCATCTTTCTGCACAGAAACACAGAAACAGGATACGTGTTCACACCTTCTCATTGTCACCAAATCATACAAAGAGCCGGTTTGTGATCTGACAAGCTCATCTTTTACTAAATACCAGTATGAGGATATTTTTTAAAACATCTACATTTTCAAAAAACAACACAAAAGAATGAGGAAAGACAAACCTCCTCTGCACTGGCGTCTCTGTAGTACTTCAGGCCAGCGTCCGTCAGAACAAACCAGTGCTTCTTCCACTAAACACACAAGATATCAATTAATCCAAGACTGAACTGGGATCTTCAACATTTAGGTCTGAATATGAAAACCATCTAAACAATACCACAATGGAAATTTGAGAATTTAACAGCAGGGTGGTGTTAAGATTAGATTTTATTAAATAACAGTGACACAGGGAGACTGATAATCTGCCTCTATCATCCGTCACACCACCGGTTTCACTAGGAAGGAGGGATTGAGGTGAGAAGGAAGCAAGGAGAGTAGGAGAAGTGGAGGTGCTTTACCTCTCCACTGTCGTCCAGCTTCGACATCCATCCCTTTTTGAAGTTCAGGAGATCCGGCTGCGAGGCAGAGAGGAACACAGCGTCACGTTCACTGACCCACATTCTAACGTTTCACAAAAAATGCAACTCAACCTGAAGGACAGACATGTGTTTACATCAAGGTCATTATCTGTACGGCTCATATACGCCTGTGCCTCAGGAGGTTAATGGCTGCACCAGCACAGGTTTGATGGCAGATTTAATACATCTGACTTGTTCTACCACATACAAGCTTCAACTCACTTTCTTAAAACACATGTTGAAAAGGGTTTAGTCAATACTGGAACCAGAAAATGTTTAAATCTATACTTTATACACTTTGTGTGTGGCTGTATGTTTCTTGGGGCAATATTATAGATTTTAGTACTTCATTGTGTATCCTTAAGGAGTATGTGTAGTTTTTATAACAGTTTATGTTTATTACGTTCTATTTTGAGCCATTTTATTTATTTAATTTCTTCTTAATTGTTTCATTGCTACCTCTCTACCTCTCTCTTGACATGCTGATGTAACACAATTATTTCCCAATTCTGGATCATAAAGTACATCTATTCATCTATCTATGTATCATCAAGTGTTTGTCGTTCTCTGCTCATAAAAGACGACTTTTAAAACCACAACATACACTAAGCAGCAAACGTCAGTCTCTAAACTTAAGGCAGAGATACTGAAAGTATCTCAACAACATAACGTTTCCTCCAAGATGCTGTTCTGCTGCACTGCAACACCCAAGATTCACGAAAAAGAGAAGTGGCTGCAAATAACGACGCATACGAGGTGCAAGAGCAACAGGAAACAAGTGAGACTGTGAAGAACAAGCAACACGTATCTGAAGAAAGAGTATAGAGGCAGCACATCCTCAGTGAAGTGATGTGCAAACCGGTGTCTACACAACTCGACACTGCTGCACACATTGTGACATGTCTGTTGCTGCAGCTGTGAGGTGATGATGCTTTAACACACGTCTCTGGGAGCCTGGTGTTTCTTCTTGTGCTTCAGACTCAATGACAGAAAGAGGAAAACACGCGCGAGGTTCCTCAAGATGCTGCGATCCCAGATTTAGATTAGGACCCCCCCCCCTCTCCCTCTCCCTCTCCATACATACATACCTGACTTTTCTTATCTCTGCTCCATTGGCATTCACATACCTCACTGTTAAATCTCTCCCTGCATTTGTCATCTCATCTCCCCCGGGTCTTTCTCATTCCCATCACCTCAGTTTCCCAGTGTTGCAACTGCTTGTTCGTCCTCATCTCAGGTTTCAGTCCGGCTCCCTCTTTGTTTGAGCTCTTGATACAGTTCCTCGGCTCGTTCTGTCATCGCCGAACACCCTCGCTCTGTATTTACACTCTGTTCCCCGGCTGGAGTTGTGTTCTCGTAAAACCACAGCTCCACCCAGTGAGACTCTGTGTAATCCAGTTCACCTACGCCGCTGAGCCTCTTTAATCTGACTCGTTTTAAGGTCTGATGACTGGCAACAGACTGTGAAAAGGGAATTATTGAGCAACACCAGGTTAAGAATCGCTAAATCCAATTTAATTTCCCACTCGACTCAAACAAACGATGTGGCATTGTTAAAAGGAAACACACACATGGCTGGGTTTCCAGACACACAAACACAGGCTGCATCACCGGGTGTTGATTATAGGTAAAATAGAAAGGTTTCTTCAGAGAGCCGGAGAAGATAAATAGAGAATTTAAAAAGATTCATCACCACTGACTACATCTTCCCTCCTTGTTTTTCCTCCCTGTGTACGTGTTTTGTGGGAATGAACCGCCGCAGCGTGTTGCAATGTGCCAGACGTCATCATAAATTCAACTCATCTAGTCCATACATGCCCATGAGCAAGGTCAGGGGAGGGGGGGGGAGGCAGAGAGACAGAATGACTGGATCTGTTCAGAAGAACCAGAAGAACGTAACAGAGCGTCTTCTTGTTACACGCTCTCAGATCAGTGGCCAGAAAGTGTCCACTCTTCCTGCCCCCCCTCCCGAGTATAGAGGAGTATTGTCTGGTGAAGTACTCATCCTTCAGGTCGAGTACAGCGTGTGTACTTCTGTTTGGTTCAGCAGAGCGAGAGCAGGAGTGAACCTGATGATACTTTGTGTTCACAGCTCCAGAGAACCAGCCGTGCAGTGAACCAGATATCCTCATATGTTGTGTTATGAAACCAGTTGCAGTGTATTGTCTCTCCTTTGTGTGTGTCTGTGTGCAAACAGCTGGCTCCGACAATTGAATCACACAAGCTTGTGGCTAATAACACTTCCTGCTACTGTAAACAAAACAAGGTCAACAGATCACACACTGCAACACACCTGGAAACCAGCACAAGAAACACACACAACATATCTAACATATCTTAAGTGCGCTGGGTACACACAGACACACACCACAGGGAAAATAACTCAGCTTTAACCTCGCTGTAATTTGGAGGCGGTTCTGCTGAAGCTCGGTGAAAGAATATAATAAACAAGAAACGTCACCTCCTTAGGTTATAGGCAGAGAATGAGAAACACATCCAAAGACGTAAAGATACCAACATCTTCTGTCTCACTATAACCACTAGTTTAATTCTTAGATATAGAATCTATATCTTCAGTTTAAATACAACTAATCAACCTTCAACATTTACTTCTACTGGAACTCCAGATATCTGTAGTTTGATTATGATATGCTTTAAGTCCATATGTCATTTTGATTTTTGCTGCTTTTCTATTTCATATATTGATTCTCACCTAAATGTTTGATGTTCATATCAACAGTTGTAGCACAGAATATTGTAGATATAGATCAATAGAACGATAGATAAATCCATGTACTTTATTATTAATTAAAGTGTTTGTCGTTCTCTGCTCATTAAGAAGAGTTAAGAACCACAACTTTCACTCAGGAACAAAAGTTGTTAAACTTAATAGAAAGAAAAATGTGACACTTCTCCTGATAATTACTGATATGAACTTTTTTGGCAGAACGTTTTACATTTGGCCCAAACCTGTATAATCAAGTTTATTGTGATCATTAAACAACAACTTGACATTTATCAGGATAGTAATCGACACATCTCTCGATATGAAATATGAATATCGAGCTTTCCTCTCTTCAGCTCTGATCAGAGATGTGTTGAGTTCAGGAAGAAGTGACAGACAGGAAAAGCTGTGTGTGCTCCGGAGGTGGAAGTGGTCTTACCGTCATGGTGACAGGATCCAGAGGGTTCGAGCACAAAGGGAAACAGCGTTAACACAAACTAAATCCACCTTCTTCTTCTTCTCCTCCTCTTCCTCTTCCTCTCTGCGGTTCCGTCTCTTTTACTAACGTTACTTTGTCGCAGTGTCGTGAATCAGAGGAGCCGCCGCCGCCATTCAAACCCGCGCTACAGCTCCATGGCGCAAATCTCCTCCAGCTCCTGAACCAACGCTTCAAAGTGCGTGAATCCCCCCGGAGATAAGAGTGCGGGACGCGGGGCTTCCTCCACTTTCTCTCTCTCGGTGAACGGAACGTTACGTGGGACCTGGCTGCGCCTCCGCTGCTGCTGGTTCCACTTCCTGGGCGGATCCGTGCGGAGGATCAGGGCAGAACATGAAGCCTCCAACCCGGGGCCCGAGCTCCTCCAGCGGCCGAGAGGAGGCACCCGAGGGCCCCTGGTCCACGAGGGAGGGTTTCATATTCTAATTCATATTATTATAACTAAAAAGTAGTATGTGCTTCCTTCTGTCCAGACACCAAAACTCTCATAATGACCACGACAAGGACCTGTGGAGCTATTTCTGTACTTTGTGCCACACAAGGAAGATTTCATCTGGATTTATTCGATTTATAATAAATTATCACAACAAAAAAAAAGGTCTCCAGGTAAACCAAGCAGACTGGAAACCCTCCTGCCACACGAGGAATATTATAATCCAGATTACAGACAATGGATTATCACAACAACAAAAAGACGCATGAGCGTGTGGAGTCAGCAGGAGGTGGTGTTACACCTTCCTTCTTTCCCAGAGGAGCAGCCATCTCTCCCTGTACTTTACAAACACACACATAACACATCCACAAGCTATATGTCACTCAACTGAATATATTTGGGCTTGCATACAAAGTGGCAACCCCCCGTTCGAAACCCTCTCTTGGTAGCTATTGGTTTCAGTTCAGGAATTTCAACACATGCCCCAGCACACCACAACTGACAAAGCTGGGCCTTATGAAACGCCTGCAGGGTGTAGGTGAAGTCGACAGACACACAACAAGCACCAAGACCCTAGTGTGGAGATAGTGTGGCAGCAGATTATTGACAGAAGTTGTGTGAACACTGGATAAGCAGCCAACAGCTGTCGGGTAAATATGTAACAGAACGTCAGCACATATTCAAACGGGCACAATAAACCGTGTGTAGGCAGGTTTATGGTTTTTACCACAAACATTAGCGATAAGAGAAGAATCTACTGTTCATTCCAAGTGTGGCGCAGTGGGAGAGGTCGTCTCCACATGTTCGTACAGAGAGAGATTAGCTGTGAGCGGACGGGCGGCACCACCACATACCTGCATGTGCTCCGATCTGTGGGGATGACTTCCTCTCCAAGAGCCGCCCTCGTCTGCTGTGGGGCTGCCCGACCTCTGCAGAAGAACAGCCGGCCGTTAAATATGGAGATAATAACAAGTCCTATACGGAGATTTGCAGAAATCTAGCGTTTGGAACGTGGAAGATGTGATTAATTAGGCAGGTGAAAACCACAGAGCAGTAATATATCATATTGTACAGGAGGAGAAAGAGATTAATCCAGATTTAAAGTCCTTTTATACACATCGTGACAGTTTCTCTATCGTGTCCCTCTGTGCTCGGAGTTCTCAGAAATCCTTATTTATTGTTAAGAGAAAAGTGTTTTTATCACCCCTGTTTGTTTGTTGCTTGTTTGTTTGTAAGCAAGATTACTCAAAACCTCTCTGGGCAGAACCAAGATCAGGTTCTAGATAAAGGACCAACAGGACACTGTAGCGTCTTCGATCAGGGACGTTCATACCTAACTCAGAGGCTCCAGACAGAGAGACACCTACTCTTAATTCACCAGGGACAAGACGTGAGGACATAATGTGATTTAGGAATCAATACTCTAGGCTTAACTGTCCAATCGGATGTGAACACCTACACGTAACATAGAAGGTGACAGCTGTTCTAGCCTTTCATGGATGCATCAAATCTACATTTAAATCTTCTTTATAAGACATCAGTGCAGGTTTGTGCTCCACCAAGAACCAGTCTTGTTTACTAAATGTAAAGCTGTCCTAGAAATGTGTCTTTTTGTGTTTACCTCAATAAGAGATTGTGTTGAATTGTGTTGAAGAGAAAAACGAAATTCGGCCTTTTAGAAGTTCCTTTGACCGACCCTACCTGCAGCGAGGTGGAGGAGTGAGCCCGGGACAGATGTCCACTGCCAGCGTAGTGCCAGTCTCTGTCCGTGTCCACTGCATCGTCCCACTCTCTGGACGGGTGTTTGCTCAGGGAGTGACTGGAACAGCACAGACAGGTTATCAGTGTGTGTGTGGTCAAACTCATCTGATCTGAAGGTGCAGAAGACACTGAGGTGTTTGTGATCTACAACATCAGATGTAGGACTTGTGATGTTAAGTGTTTCTTTGTGGTTTAAGTCTCACCTGGCTGGTTTGAAGAGCTCCTGTCTCCGGGACGGCTGCTGGTTCCCGATGCGCCCTGTCTCCTCCCTCTCATGGATCCTCTTCACCTTCGGCAGGTCAGCCAACATGGCGTACTCCTCCCTGTTCCGGCCTGTGGAGCCCCCCGACAGCGGGCCGGACTCAGAGGACTCCATGGAGCTCTGGGAGGAGGTGTGCCTCCTCATTTGAATGTGAGGTGCAGGAGAAGGGCTGCGGCCGCGGTGCGAGCTCCTCTTGTCACCCGGTGAGAGGGAGCGCTCCTCGTGGACGTGTCTACCAACCACAGATCTGATGCTGCTCGGGCTCCTCGGTTCCTCCTCCAAGGTGACGAAAGCCGCTCTGCTGCCATTCGTGGTCGGTCTGGAGGGTGAAGCACCACGAGACAACGAGGAGCTGCGGGGGGAGTGGGTGGAATCCCGCCAGGAGCGCGGGGAGTGCTTGGAGTCAGACCTTGAGTCAGTGTGAGTGTTTTTCCTCTGCAGAGAGCGACTGGAGTCTCCATTAGTGGCACATCTGAGGACTGAGTAGCCTGGCGGGTCACTGCTGCCCCTCCCCGCGGGAGAGGAGCTGCGGCTGCTGTGTTTCAGGGAGCTGCTGGTTTGGGTTTTCCTCAGTGAGTGTTGCTCAGACACATCATGTCTTTTCCTCGATGGGGACACACTGTGAGCATCACGGCCTCTGACTGAGCCGGTTCCTTCTGACTTGCGCAGCAGCGAGTGAGAAGGAGCCTCGTAGCTTCTCCTCGAAGGCGACTGGTTACGACCCTCACGACCACGACCGCTCAATGAACCACTGGTGTCCGTCTTCCTCAGTGGAAACTGACGAGGGGTTTCATGGCCTCTTCTTCCAGGGGAGGAGCCGCGGCTGTCACGACCTCGACTCCCAGGACCAGGACTGGATTCAGTCTTGCGGAGGATGGATTGAGTCGGCATGTCGTGACCCCGTCTGGGTGGAGACACGGCGGGGGGGCTTTCGTATTCGTGTTCTTGTTCACTCAGTCGATTCCTTGCTGTTGAATTCCGCAGCAGAGCCTGGCTTTCAATATCGTAGCCCTCTCTGACGGGGGAGCCGCAGCGTCCGTTGTGTCCTCGTCCGTTCAGAGACGTAGCTGACTCCGATTTGAAAAGAAGGGACCGGGTGGAGGAGCTGTAATTTCTCCTTGGCGGCGAGGAACTGTCCCGGCGAACCTCGGGGGTTCTCCTCGATGGAGATGAAGATCGACTGTCTCGTCTGGCTGGAGACCGGCTTGTGGTTTCAGTTTTGCGGAGGGACATGGGCCCTGGAGGTTTATGGTCCCTCCGTGAGGGAGATGAACTTCTGCCGTCAGGACCTCGAGAACTCAAAGACCCATTTACCTCTGTTCTCCTCAAGGAGCTCCTGAAGTCAGACACCGTGCTGGTTTGGTATTTAACCGAACCAGGAAGTGATTTGAAGTTTCTCGGCAGAGTTCCAGACTCGGCACGTCGGGCCTGTGTGCTTTGCAACGAGCTTCTGGATCCCGGCTCCTCGTGGACGTGTCTACCAACCACAGATCTGATGCTGCTCTGGCTCCTGGGTTCCGTCCCCTGAGACCGACCTCCACCATCCGGACTGCGCCTGCTGAGGGAACCGGTGGACTCACTGCGCCTGAACGGTAAATTTCCTCTTGACGGAGAAGAAGAGCGAGACGGCAGAGCTGAGCTACGCCTTGAGGAATCAAACCGTCCTGATTGAAAGGACGAAACATGAGACGAGGGGCTTCCTCGGCCATATGAGCTACTGAATCCCTTTCGGTCCGAGGCCAGTGACTCCGCCACCTTGAAAGGCGTCGGACTGGGAGAGCGAGGGCCAACTTGGGCCTCAACCTCGATGGCAATATCATACGGGTCAGGCGGATGGGTTCCCAGAGGGAGGTCGTCATATTCATCCTCTGGTACCTGCCGTTCCGACGCCACGCCGAGATTCGGGTTCCTGAAGGGGATGGTGTCTTTGGGCTCAATATTTCTGGCGCTGAAGAGGGGATGCCCTCTCTCAAAATGGCGGAAGGGAGCCGATGGGTTGCTGTCACGGAGCGAGCGGGCCCCCGTCGCTCTGCCCAGGGAGAAGTAGCCGCTCTCACGCTTCTCCCGGTCGTCGTTCATCCCTGAGAGAGAGAGAGAAGGAGTCAGGCAGTGTGACCGAAATAGAACAAGTGAGGGGGGGGGGGGGGGGGGCACACACATCAGAGCTCAAGAGGTTCCCTGACACACAGATATATTGTGTTACTGATAATTGATTCTGTGACACCTCCGCTGGTGACATCAAACAGTATTGTGGCGTAAAGAACACCAATGGGTGAAACCGGATATGAACCGGGCCGGAGCAGTCAGTCATACCGAAGCCTCGGCCGACTGTCGGACTCAAAGATGATGCCGTTACGGTTCTGCCACGAAACACAACTACACAAGCTGAGCTGTCACACACACCCGCTCGCCGGGTGAAGCCCTCTCTGCTCCTGGCTTCATCCATCCACGCCCGGGGGCTGGGCCGGTGGGGCGGGGGGTCGAGCCGGGTCATGGCGGGTTTGGCCGAACGGCGACGGATGGGCAGGTACTCGTCCTCGGCACTGACGGAGCTACTGAACTCTTGGAAGCTGGGAGAAGACATGGAGGAGGTGAAAGAGTAAAGAGAAGGTGAAGAAGGAGGGGAAGGAGCCATTTTACAGGAAAACTGTTCAGAAGCATCACACGACATGAGAGTTTTGGTAATTTGAAGTTGAGATATCATGTTCTAAATGATTAAGCTCTAGTTGAGTTAAGCATAGAAATGACAGCGTCCTGATCTCACCGACCTGTCAGTGCTGTCGTCGTCGTCTCCGTCGCAGATGTAGAGCTCACACTCGGGGCTCAGGATGCACAGGGAGCTCTCACCCTGACCTGGACGGACGCCACTGACATCACAGTAGCTGCTCACCACCGAAAAGCCGTCAGAGTCCTCCTGATAGGACGACACGTTAGCACACGAGCCAATCGCAACATCGCAGAACCCACAGGGGAAGATGTTCCTGATATTGTGCCTCCTCAGGAAGGTGCAGCTTTAAAGGACGTGTCATAGAGGACACGGAGATGGAGGGTTGAACAGTGTTGTGTCCTCTGTCCTCACGGGCTCAGCCTGCTGTTCGATTAGAGTTACACCTCTGTAACCCAACCTCACTGCCGGCTCTCCTCATTAAAGTTTCAACATTTCTTCAGCTGCCATGAACCTTCAAACCATCTCTGGAAATAAGTGTCTGTAAACGTCTGTTCACTGGAAATAAACTCCAGGGAATCAGTAGATATGATATCACAAAGTAATTCTACTGCTCCAAGTCCATGTCCATCATGTTTGAGAAACATTTCAGTCATCAGACAAAATCATCTGTGTCATGGGAGCAGGTTAGACAGAGGAATGTGGAGGTGTCTTAGTTTTAATAACGTGAACAGGCCCAGCCTTTCTTTATATTCACCCTTTGTTTAAAATTACAAGAGATTCCCAAGAGGACAGTAATTGATCCAGCTTCGTTAATTTATTATAAGGAACCGCTCATTACCGCTCGTCCTGCGTCTCTGACCTTTCTCCTCGTCTCAAGTATGATCTCATGAACTATGATCACTCATGAAACTACGATCACACAATAAAGTACGATCACACAATAAACTACGATCACACAAGGAAACACTTTAGATTTTTCTTGGTCATATAAGGAGAAAAGTTAAAAGTTTAAATCCATATTTGTATTCTAACTTGCAGCATCATTTCTGATCTGCAGGACAAATTAAAGTGTCTCATTCTGTTTCTCAGCATCTTGCTCCTCGTGTCTTTCTGACCTTTTACCTGTGACCTCTAACTCCCCCCCCCTTCTTCACATCAACTCCATCCCATCACTCCTCACTCTCCTCTTTCTTACCTTGCTGCTGGTGTCTTTTTCCTCAGCCTGGGATTGGATTGGTGTTAACAACACGCCCTTGCCTGCCCCAGTCCAAGTCCCAGTGTCAGTCAAACCCCCAGTCCCAGTGCCTGGTAAACCCCCAGTCCCAGTGCCTGCAGTGGGTTTCAGCCGCGGAGCCTCCTCGGTGCTCTCCCCTGCGCCGGCGTGCAGGTGCCTCTGGCGCAGGCAGTCATGGCAGCGTGCCGGGTCGAAGATGTTGGGCTGGAACTTGGGGCAGGGCGGCTCGTCGGCGGAGAGAGGCATGCTGGGTCCTGGGGGGGGACGTGCACGCTCATCGCATCAGGGAGAGAGAACTGGGAAACAGAGCGTTGGAAAAAACTGTCTCACATTAAAATACACTTGAGGAATAACACTTATATGATGGTGACTGGAAGATGGTTATGATTATTATTGTTGCACTACACAAATTTTATGGTAATAACATTTAGTTCAAGAAATGGTGAAAACCCTGCAGAGCTTCTTTGGTAAAACAGAGAGTTGAAACCAGATAAAGTTAAGATGTGATTCTCTTTTTAAAATATTAAATAATCATAATCGTTAATATCAGGTTTAAACACCAGACTGATCAGGTTTTGGTCAAAGCTGCCGACAGAGACACATCAATACCAAACTCATGATGATTCAACAGCTCTTACAAATACAGTTATATTAGATAAATGTGAATTAACCAATTAACATATTAAAAAGGAGTAAAAACAGCAAACCTTTGATGATCATATTAAAATACCTGTGAAGAGAAGCTCCGGTCGTCAGCTCAGGTGAGTTTGTCATTACCCAGGAGACGCTGCTCCTCAGACCCCCCCATCAGGCACATGCCTCCTCTTCCACATGCTCTGTCCTCCAAACTCTCAAATCAATCCGATTGGCTGCTCCGACTACGAGTGAAACTGAAGCATCCTCGGCGGCCATGGCGGCTCCCGGCTCCGGCAGCAGAGGCTCACAGGTGCATGCGGACCTGGAGCCAACATGGAGCCAGTGACCTGCCTGGTTCCTCTATTGAGCGGCTGTATTAAATATCATGGGCTTTAGAAAGCGAAGTGAAACGCTCATGCTAGTGGCAGCTGGCACACGCTGGCTCAGGTGGACGTAAATAAATAAACACTGGTGAGGTGAGGGGGGGGTTAAACTTACATTAAGACAGGAGGCTGTGTGGGTTCTTCATGTTTACAGTGAACAAGAGGTCGTTCTTCTTAGATCACAGACACAGGTAAAACTGAGCAGAGAGGAAACAGAGCTGAGGGTCCGTTTCCTGATGCTCACAGACACAGGTAAAACTGAGCAGAGAGGAAACAGAGCTGAGGGTCCGTTTCCTGATGCTCCACAGAGGATGTTGACAACAGCGTCACGTTTCCTATTTAACAATAGAGCCCAGAGGGACGAACTCTGAGGACGTGAGAGACATGAGGACAAGTGGACGTCTGAGCAGGATTCATACACCATTTAAATCAAAAAGTCAGTACAATACAGGAAACTTTATTTCATGAAAGAAAACAATGAAAACAGCTGGAAAAATGTACAAACTCTCAGGTTGAAGGAAGTGATTGTGATAAGTGACAGTCCGACCTGGTGGAGGCCACAGGCTCCACATCAGCTTGTGTTCATCATACACACAGTTCAGATCTCACATTGTACTTTAACACACAAACACACACACACACACACACACATCATTCCTGATGCTGGCCCTTCTTCCCAGTCTGTCGACGTCTCTGCCACTTGCTGGTCTTCCCAGTTCTCTTTTTCAACTCTGTGACTCCACGTTTCTTGTCCGTCGAGCGGTCTCGTCCTCTTCGGCCCTCCTGCTTCCCCTTCGGCCTCTTCTTGCAGGTGAAGGTGCTGAGCGATGACATCAGGGAGCGGATTCTAAGGCAGGGAGGGAGGGAGGGGGAGAGAGAGAGAGAGAGGAAACACAGCTGGAGTGAGCGGCACATCTGGAAGACGAGGAACATTCTGATTTAAGAAACATCTGTGGACCACCATCCTGTCACAACTCTGGTTCTTGGGAGAACGGCACATTTTAGAATATAGGACAAGATGGAGAATGTCCCTTGTCCCAACACTTTGGTTATAAATGTCCAATATGTCCTGAGAGACATTTATCACAAGTCATCAAAGCCCAAAGTGACGTCTGATAAAAAGGCAAAATAACCAAAACATTCTATGAAAAGGAAAAACTAGCCTCACTTATTGATAATGTTTTTAGATGTGTGCAATGAGACTTACTTTTTGTTCATGATTGGTTTCCCGGATTTTCTCGGCATTGCCGTCGTCTGCTCCCTCGTTTCCTCCTCCTTCTTTTCTCCCTCCTCCTTTTCTCCCTCCTGCGTTTCCTCCTCATTGCTTTCCCCGATCACCTGGACGGCACAGATTCACAGTTATTAGCATCCAGATGGACGGTGACACCCATCAGGGGGAGATAAACCTGGTGAACCGTTTTACCGGGTCTGCTTGGGGTCCCAGCACGTGAGCCCCGGAGAGGTCCAGGTCGCTGATGGTCGTCACCGTGACGGTGTGGTTGGGGTGATCGTACTGTCGAGTCTCGGTCGTGCTGGTGATCGCATTCTCCAGATCATCGTCAGCTTCCTCTGGGAGAGATTAATAACCAAGAGAGGAATAAGAATCTGTATAAAATGATCAGGAGCTTTTCTGTTTTGTTGACGTTTGACGTGAACCCACCGAGAGCGTCCGTCCTCTCCTTCAGCAGCCGGATGTATTCCTTATGCCTCTGAAACCAGACGTTTAGATTGAAGGTCAGAGACATCGGCTCCTCACACGACTCACAGCTTCAACAGCTTTAAATCCACACTCACCTCCACTCGGACTCGGATTTGCTCCTCTTTGATTTTCTTTCTGATTTCTGCCAGTGCTGCTTTTCTTCTTTCCACCTTTCGCTTGTGGAAACCACTGAGAAAGTCACTGGGAAGAAGCGGAAACCACTGGTAAAATATCCACAGGCTCAATATATATGTATAATTCAGGATGTGTGAGACAGCGATATGACTTTGTTTGTGTTAAAGTGAAAACCTCTGGAATATAATGCAACTGCTCAGTAGGTTTATAGATTATGATTCATAGTAAATTACATAAAACACATTGTATAATTCAAAATTGACCCTTTAAAAGGACATGTGTCGTTTTACAGCAGCAAGAGGACAGTTCATATAGAATATATTTTCAACCAGTGATAAATAAGGTAAAATCACAATGTAAACATGAGGTAATATTAAAATGACAACAATAAATAAACATAATTTAAACTCAGTCTAAAAACGCTCAGTTTACACACAACCACATGTTAAAGACTTCCTGTTAGAACTGAAGTTAATCCTGTTAAACAATGATTTAAACCATTTTAAATACCTGATGCTTATGCTAACCTGATACAGTAGTAGACCTGTGGTGGCTAACGCTAGGATGCTAACTAACAGCAGAGAAACTTACTCTCTTCCTTCTTCGTCAAACGTTAAGATGACTTTGTTTTCTCGTTTCTTCTTCCCGGGTTTGAAGTTCTTATTGTCGAACGACTTGTTGTGTTTTTTCAGGTTTTTCATGGTCAACACGTGAGTTAACGCTAAGCAACTTCCGGCGTTATACTACAGGAGGGGGGCCGCGGTTAAATATTTCCGACTAGAAACAAGTACACATCAGCTTTAAGAAGTTCCGCTCAACCTACACGTGAACGTGATCCACAAATTCTCTGAAACTTTAAATCTGACGTGTTTAATATCAAACCTTCATTTACTCATATTGATTTAATTATATGAGCTTCACTTTTCATGATAAAATAACTGTTTTATTTATCAATTTATTTTAACTTTTTATGATATTCCATAACTATATATATATGGAGATGTATAGATAATCAAACTCTTCTGGAGCTGAAGTCTCGTTGTAAATTTTCTCAAAAACAAAAACCTTCTCTATTCTATGTATTCCCTTTATGTCTGTCCACTGCTTTATGCTCAGCAGCTTAGGCTCTAACCAACAGGTTTGAATCATCTACTTTAGCTGATAAGAGCTGAATAGTGTGGCATTTGAATTCAAATTGATTTTAAATCTCTTTTCAAACACATTTCTAAAAATCTGAGGTTTTGTGACATCCCAGAATATGAGTAGAATCTCTGATCATCCCTCCATCACAACTCACACTTATAATTTTTGTTTCCAATTCCCATTTTTCTTTGTTCCTTATCATTATTAGGTAAATTTTTTGTCCTGAAGTTGGTTCCTTACATATATTTCACACTCCTGATATTTCTTTAAGTAGTGTCTCAGTTGTACTTGTGTTATTATCTTAAATCTCCTCCTCTGACACCTCCGTGGTGATGGGGGGGAAGCTCCCTCCAGCTGCAGCGTTTCCTCTCGTATTGACTCTTGTTGTTCTGGGTTTGTACCCTCATGGCTGAATGCACTCATTGTGAGTGGCTTTGGATAAAAGCGTCAGCTAAATGAAATGTAAAGAATGTAATGTATCCAGACACGTGGTCTCTGTGGAGCTGCAGGGAGCGTCTCATCCACACAGAGGCGTCCAGTGTTCAATGTTCTACACACACTGTTTGAAAGAAGTCTCTATCAGAAAGACACTGACATTCACAGCCTGCAAAACACACAGGAAACATGAAGTGTGTTGTTTTGTCACAATAAATTACTGAGAGATGCTATTTGCCAGCAACTATCATGTGTTGTTTTATTATAAAACAAACATCAAAATTAACACAAAAGTCCAGACAATAAAATACATCAAGGGGAAGAAGCAAAAAAGAAAAAAGAAAACCTATAACATCCTATTGATAGTAACTGCAGCCTGCTAACGGCTGGTTGAGCGCTGCTTTCTTCTTCTTCTGTAGCTGGACTCCGGACTCCTGACGGGACGTTTTGACAGCTCAAGTTGACCTGGAAGACAGAGTTCTGGAAAATTCTAATAGCACGAGTGTGCGTTTGCTCGAACTGGACAAACGACAAAGAAATTGCAGCAGGATCCAAAACATTCTGGCTATTTATTCAAACGCAGGCCGGACCTCTTCAATGAAATACACATCTTCCTCGTAGAGCTTCTCCCTCTGACAGTTTCTGACCCTCGGCTTCTTTTAACCATAAAATAACGACAATAATAAAATGCGATAAAACTGCTCCTTTCCCAACCAAGGATTGCATTTATATTAATATCACATAAACATTAAATAAGGTCATCAGAGCAAAGGAAATAAACGTGAATGACTGAATAAAAAGCAAAGTAGACAAAAGATTTTTTCACAAAGCTAAAACTCCTCCATCAATTCAAATATGATGAAAACAAACTCATCAACTTTTTACATAACATCAAGGCCATTTGCTTGAGAGCTTTACATCATATATGGACATCGTATTCCAAGAACTACAACTTCTCACGTCACTGCTGTGTTGCAGTCAATCTTCCCACCATGACGCGATAGGACCCCCCCCCCCCCACAGCAGAGAGGTCGACTATTCTGCCTGAACTCTTACCGACGATTTGTTACCAGTGGAAAAACGTATCGCGGCTGAACTCCCTGGTGAACTGGACTCTCCTGGTCCGACCGACCGGAGCCAGATTCTACGTGTTACAGTTCTTTTGTTCTTCTTCTCTCAAGCAGCGCGTAAGAATTCTACTTCTGCTTTCTGCCTATTTACAAACTATATACAATCACATTGTGTGTATGCAATTCATGTCTTATGTGCACCACTGGTCAAAGGTTTTAGACTTCCTCACTTTACCACTGAAATAGAACAAAGGTAAATCTGTTTACAGCCTAAAGTAAAAATAAAGTTTATTTAAGTTTATTGATTACTGCAGGGAGTAGTGTGGCTGTTAGATTCTTATGAGTCAAAACACTGGAGACGAGAAGCGGGTGGAGGCTTCACGTGATGCAGAGCAGCACAGTCTTCAGATCCAAACCTCGTGCTGCTGGTTTGTGATGAACTGACCCGAAGGTCAACACAAAACCAGTACGTGGGAACTTCTTCAACACTGATCGGATTAAAACGAAATACTTGATGCCATAATTGTGTTTGTGAGTGAGTAAAAATAAAAAGAAGATTTAATGCAATTGAACAAGAAGATTCCAGGATTAAATCTCTAATTTTAAAAAAGCAGCTGGAAGAATTGAGACGTTCTTAAACCTTTGACCTGTAGTGCTGGTGAGTTTCTGTGTGTCTGTTGTTTCTTATTATCCCACAATCGACTGCTTCCCTGCATCTCCTCAAACAGTCACTTGATTCAAATTCAGGACAACTGACTGAAGTGTCCTGTGATGCTCAGCAGGACAGTGCTGGCTTTGTGCTGTGTATGAGGTAGATAAGAAGAGACTGTGCAGGCCACTCTCTGTCTGCAGCCCCCAGCACAGCCTTGCTCAACAGGTCAGGGCAGTCCACTCTTGAACAGACTGAAGCCCTTTAATAGAAGCTTGCAAGTTTACTGAGATATTAAACAGTTACCGTTTGGCAGAAATGATTGTACAGCTCGGCTTCCTACAGCTAATCAATGCACTGCATCTATTCAAGCTATGAGTTCGTGCTCCCTTTTCCCTGTGGGGCCTATTTCACCTGATTTCCCTTGTTGTTAAGCATTGTTTAAAATGAGGCAGTTAGCCGGCGTGATACCATTAATGGCCAGAAGGTGGCGTGATTGTGCTGCAAAAGGGCAACTAAGAGTTAGAGGAGCAGATGTGTAGCTGCTGTGTGGATACAAGGCTGCGGTAGACAAATCCATATATGCGTGGATCAGCGTGAGGGTGGGAACATGTGACAGGTACAGAATTACGTGTTGGTGGATGAGTCGGGGGTTTTTAAGTCGTATTTGTTCAGGAGGCTGCGATGGTCGTGCCCCCGCTGAGGCGCAGCAGGATCTGCTGACAGTCCTGCAGGGAGCGGCGGTCGCCCACCCGCTCCAGGGTGCGTTTGGCCTCGGCCAGCAGGCGGGCGCGGTGCCCGGGCGGAGTTAGCAGGGGCATGGGCAGGTGGCGGCAGGCCAGCAGGATGGCGTGGGCCCTCTCCCTCTCGCCCAGGACACACTCACCTGCAGAGAGCAGCAAGGAAAGAGGAGGACACAGATTAGCTTCCACTGCTTCCTGGTGTGTGTGTAACTGTTGTAATAAGATTAATAACGACCACAGGGAGGATGAACATGAGTCTGGGTCCTACCGGCTGTGTAGGAGTTGGGTGTCCTGCGTCGGAGGTTGTGCTCCAGCAGCTGGTGCGTCCTTGTGGGACTGGCACCGGCCATTAGCCTCACTGTGGTCTCATGGAGAAACACCTGCAGGAAGAACAAGGAACAACAGAAGATTGGTTCTCTGGGTGAAAACTGGTGAAACTGGTGAAACTGGTGAAACTGTGCTCTCACTTCATTTACTGCCAGTGGAAACCTTCAGGTAAAAGCATTTTTCACTCACTTGTCTCACAACACAATGATTATGAGGAAACGTTTTTTATGAGTGTTGCACAAGTCAGGACATAACAAATGATCAGGCAGCAGCAGCTGTTAAAGCCTCTGGCTCCAGTAATGACTCCTCAAACAACACCTCACCAGTATGGTTGATGTGTGCAGCTGCAGTGGAGTGAGAGTTGTGCAGCTGGTCACAGTGGGAGGGAACGTGATGAACGTACCTTGTGTTGCGCCTGCCTGTAGCACTGTGTGAGCTTCCTGAGCGCGCTGAGGTCCCTCTGAAAACCAGCCAACTGGGATCCAGGGGCCGGGCCGGGCTCTCCGTTGCTGCTGCCGCCTCGCTGCCACAAACTGGTCCTCAAGGTCAGCAGGAGGTCGCACACCAGGAGCTCCACCCCCTTAGGAGAGAGGAGGGACACAGATCAAAGAGCCGCTGGGTGCAATGTCCGACATGCACCCCCCCCACCCCAAAACAAATCGGAGAGTAACATGCAGAACTTTCCAGTGCGGCCTCGTGTGAAGTGATAGGGTGGTGTAGCGGGTGCGTGCAGATTGGGGGGGCCTCTGTACTGCACTGCAGACACATTGCACTCGGCTTCAGGACCATGCAATGCAACTACAATGCACCACAGCCACCTCCTGCCACCCACACTGCGCGCACACAAACACACACACACAAAAACCCACACACAAATATTCCCACACACATTTTTCCCCACTATCGCCTCGGGGAAAACTCCTTGACATATTCACAAGCTCCTTATCATCACAATTAACTATGAACACACCTCTTAACTAACATGACTTAACAGAGATGCAAGTATAAACACACCAACACACAGCCTCATATCAAGTGTGTGTGTGTGTGTGTGTGTGTGTGTGTGTGTGTGTGTGTGTACGCATGATGAAACCTTGAATGCATCGACTTCAGTGAATCCTGATTATCTGATATTAAACATGCAGCATGAGGAAAGTAGTTTTTTCGGGGATTACACCAGAAACCCTGAGACCTCGACCCCGGAGCAGATCTTACGGAGATGTCAGTGATGACGGTGCTCGTGGCAGCTTCTCTGATTTCTACCTTG
This sequence comes from Platichthys flesus, assembly GCF_949316205.1. Classification (NCBI taxonomy): domain Eukaryota; kingdom Metazoa; phylum Chordata; class Actinopteri; order Pleuronectiformes; family Pleuronectidae; genus Platichthys; species Platichthys flesus. The sequence goes on from NC_084960.1 coordinate 2,964,161, forward strand.
TTCAGCCAGTTGCCCGACTGGGCGAGTGGCTCGGAGATGCTGGCGCGCAGGTGGCTGCTGGCTCTGTCACAGTGGGACAGACAGGCCACTGCTCCTTCTCCCTTCAGGGGCAACAGACTCATCTGAACCGCTTTGCAAAGCAGCAGCACAGCCTTGGGAAGAGAGTGGCTGGAACAGGGAGGAACAGGGAGGATGGTTAATGAGAGTACACACTTGATCATCTTTATCAACATCCTTCAGTTTGATTTAATGCCAAGATTTGAAGAGATAAAAAGCTTCAGTCTGACTAGTTTCTTTTTTAATCTCGACTGTTTCTCTAGACACGACTGTTCAAACATACAAACGAGCTCGATGAGTGAGAATCGCTTCTGGCAAAACGTTCTGTAGATTCATATTGAGAATCCTTTTATATCGATTAGGAATCTACAAACCTGTGTAAAATATTTGGCTTCTGTAACTGAATACAGCTAGGAATGATCTTCATGTAACGTGAGCTCTTAAAGATTGAAATGGAGAATGACAGGCGTTGGCATTTTCACCACGTGAATTCTAGTTTCTGTACCTCACTGTGAGCGTTTCTGATCTGTAACTTCAACACTATTTCACTTACTCGAGCGTGTGCAGAGCCCTCGGCATTCGCTCTGCCTCGGCCAGCAGTGACCTCACTGCCACGTCGTCTCCCTGCAGCCAGTGCACCGCAGCCTTCAGGACCAGGGCCCACCAGCGACTCACCGGGTCTCCCACTGGCACAGAGAAGACACAAGATTTTAGATTTGGCTGAGAAAAGCTTTTTCTTGTAAAGATTCACATCAGGTATGATGTGGTGCCAGAGTATCGATTTCCTTTCCTGTTTTATCAATGATTGATTTGACACTGTAGTTAATTAATATGTATTCACATCCTCTTGGAAGTAACTTGTTACCACAAATCAATGACTGCAGCTCTTATCTGTGATGATTCAATAAAAAGTTAATTGCAAGGGCTGAACTGGCTGAAGTGAAGCCAAGAAAATCCATTACTGTTGACGGTAAGAACTCAGATGATTATCTGGTTAATCCTCAGTGAAGAGCTTCCCCATACGACTGCATCAATCATCCGATATGAGTCATGCTTCTGTCCACATGGGACTTTTACTATTCATACCTGATGTGGTGATGTGATTGGGAGGAGTCGAGAAGGGCGGAGGCAGGGAAGGAGAGTCCTCTGTGCAGCTGTTCAACAACTGGAGGAACTCCATAGCACTTGAAAACTCCCTGAAAACGTATCAGGGCAAGAAAAAGAAGGAAGATGTTTACTGAGTACATTTTGAATGCACACCAAACTGTAAAGATCCAGGAAGCCCTGGACACCGCTGCCTTACCCAGAGTCATTCTTGCGTTTGCCTGCTTCGGAGTCGCTCTGCGGCTGAATGAGGGTGTGAACGGCTCGCTCCAGAAGCTTCCTGCAGAAACAGCGGTGCAGCTGGGCGATGGGGTCGACTGCAGGAAGATCCAGACGTAAGAGGTACAGATTAATAATCGCACATTCAAAGTCTTTCTTTCAGACCCACTCAAGACTCACAACTTACCCGAATCTCTCTGAGAAGTGTACACGCTGTCGCTGCACTCTGACTTCACTGACCAATCACAGCTCAGGAAGAACTGCCGGCCCAATGGGGTGAAGAGCCAGCGGAGGCAGTCGGGGATCGGCTTGGTGTCTGAGTGGCTGGCCACACTCTCAGCACAGCTCAGCAGGTAACCCTGGGAGAAAGTAATCAGTTAAATAAATGTATTACCTCCTTCGTCTGTGATGTTTATTTAAAGCTCTATGAGATAAACTGAGGACAGATGACTGATCAGGAAGAAGACATACAGGCAGAAAGGAGAGGTGGTGGCCCAGCAGTGTGCGCAGGGCGGTCGCTGCAGTGACGTAGATCTGGGTGAGCTGAGCAGGGGCCATCTTGCCTCGGGCGCTCTCGCTGAGGTTGACGGCGCTGAGAGAGAGAGACAAAGCCCACAGGCTGCTTCGCTGAGGCAACTTTCCTACAGACAGAGAGAACACAACCGGTATCACTGCATGTGCTTACTGAACTCTGTATGCTGCAGTTCATTAAGTCCAAACCATGAATCTTATCAGCCTGTGCACAGCAGCAGCGGCTCACTCTGTCCTCGACACTCACCTGTGAGCTGCAGCTGGCTCAGACGGTGATAAACCAGAGCCGCGTCCTTCGCACTCGTCCGAGCCTCCTCTCCCTCGTGCTGTCCTCTGACCTGGTGAACCAGCCATCCCAGAGGAGTTGGACGATGCAGGCAGTAGCGAATAAGATTCCAGGAAAGCGAGCAGACCAGGTCCAGATTGGTTGAGGGAAGAGCGCGGGTCAAGACGGCCAAGCAGGTCTCCAAACTAACCAGTGCTGCCTTGTAATCTCCCTGCAGGGAAAAGAGGAGATGGTGAAAACAAAGTATGAGATGTTCATTACTCAGCTGAGGGAAGGTCACGAGTTAGATCTGAACACGCTTTGAACAAACAGCTAAAAATAAATCTGTGCAGTGAGCGAGACAGAGACAACAACTCAGTGAGAAGCAAAGTGGGTGAAGAGATCTTCAGTAGGTGAGAAAACATTACAGACATTAGAAGAGACACATGAGACGAGTGCTCCTGCTGAACGAGTGTATTTCTCTGAACACAAGGAAATCTTTTGCTCGGGGAGAAAACAAAGATAAATAACATTTAAATGTTCTTTTCTTGGTTTGTTTCTTTGCTTTGTTAATGTGATTTGTTATTTGCTTTAGAGCTGAACGCTTTATTTACAACCACAAAAAAGCAGACAAGTATCTGACATGTTTTGTCTATGATTACTTCAACACTTTCTTTCTGTATAGGCTATAAGAATCGCTCAGACCATTTTGAATCATCAAGATCATCTATTTGGATAAACAGACTAGATTTTGTTGCGTTTTGACCATAATCTCTTCACCTAAAATTACAAATTGAGATAAAATCAACAGATAGCATATTTCATATTTTTCAAAACGTTCATGATCATATCATTATAGTGGATGATTTAGGCCCCAGTCATGGTTCTGTGCCAGCCCTCGTCCGGACGTGCACTCACCCTGTTGAGATGCAGGTCGGCTTGTTTGCGATGCCTCCAGAAGGACACAGACTTCGGGGAGTGGAGGAGTGTGACGGGCTCCCACAGGTAGAGCACCCTGACACAGCCCCACACGGCTCCCACCCCACTCAGCACCCACACCATCACCCATGGTAGCAGGCACCGCAGCCAGGACGCTAAAGGACGAGAGGGAATGAAATAGGAGGTGAGGTCGTGGGTTTGAAGGGGATCGTGAACCCTCATTAGCAGCTGCAGTCAGTCCTGCTCACCGAAGTCCTGTGTGTGTGTTGGGAACCAGACGAGCGTTCTCGATGGCCCATGGCCGGCAGAGAGGCCGTGGCTCCCTGAGTCCTCAGAGCCCAGAAGAGAGGGCAGCGGGTTCAGAGAGAGGCAGAAGAAGGTGAGGGCACAGAGAAGCAGTCGAGAACGATCCATCACTCCGACGGTGGAGGGAGAATCTGGCTCACTCTTCACCTGACAGAGAGAAAGAGAGAGAGACATTATTTAATTATTATTCTGAAGGCTTGTGTTGCCAAAGAGGAAATAAACGCCTGTCGACTGAAAACAAGTTCGTAGCCTCATTTGACATCTTCACAGCAGAAATCAATAAATCAATGAAGAGTCTAATCTGATCTTTGTGTGTGTGTGTGTGTGTTACCTTGTCGTGATCCAGTAAGGGACTGCCGGGCTCCGAGTCAACACAGTAAGGAGAGAACTGCTCGGGGGAACCGGAGCCAGAGTCCGAGGCCGGAGGTGACATCATGACTATTTCCTGTTTGAGGTCCACATCCTCCGACAGCGTCACTGGCTCTGAGAGAGAGAGAGAGAGACATTCAAATCTCAGCCTGTCACAGATGTGTCTCTGCGCTCAGCGACGTCAAACACTCACTGTTCTTCTGGTTTCCCATTTTAAGGGCCATGTTCTCCTGCCGTAGTTTGTGGTTGACCTGTTGCAAGTATTTGATGTAGTCGATGGCCTTCCTGAGCACTCCGGATTTATGCATCTGGGAAGCAAGGCATGCAGACTAAACAAATGAGGATCGAATCCGATTCCTCAAGCAACTTGTGACATTAAAGTGTGTTAATGTTGAACTATCTACCTTTGTGTCGTTGCCCATGACCAGGTCTCTCAGCTCGAGGATTTTGTCATTGATGGAGGAGCGGTACCTCTTCTCGATGATGTTGTGTGTCGTCCTCCTCTCGCCCTCCTTCACCACTCCTCCCGGGCCCAGTACTCCCATGTTCATGAAGCCGTGATCCACATTTGATCTGGCTACAGTTGTGCAGTGGGAGGAGCCAGGCTGCAGCTGCTTGATTGGCAGCTTGTCTCCTCCGCCCATCACCATAGGGACGGTGGTCAGGATGTTGCTGCTCATCAGCGTCTGGAGACCAAAATCAGTAGAAGTGCAACAGTGTCAGTGGGAAGTATTAGCAGTTAACTGGTCTGTGTGATGAAGGACTTGATTATTTGAGTTTTGTAGTAGTAGTCACGCTGTTGGCGGACAGATAGCAGCCAATCAGATCCCTTGAATTGTTTACTTGCTGTAGTGAGAAGTGGATGAGAGAGAAGGATAACGATGCATCAGATCAAATAAAGAGTTAGCCAACAGAAACCACAATTCTCTGTTTCCAGATTGAAATAACTATTGTGTGTATTTGCGTCAGCTCGCTGTATGTTAATATTCTCCTGTTTTGCATTTATATATTGTATTTATTTTGTTTTGTTTGTTTTATGTATAGTTATTTCTTTCCTATGTGAAGTACTTATTTTGTTTTTGTAGTACTTATTGTGTTTTTATGTTCAATGTATGCACCTTCTTTAACAAAAAAAATTCCAGGTAGGTGTAAACCTACTTGGCAATAAATGCTTTCTGATTCTGATTCTGATTTTCACAATGGTAATTGTGAATAAGTGGCTACCACTGAGGTCTCTCGCTAATGAGCACGTCTTCTTGGAATGCTAGTGTCCTGTTAATTAGTAAAACTCCTTTTAAAACAGGCTTTGGAACTCCAGAGTTTGCATTTTTAAGGAACCAAATTCATTAAATGAGAGCCCAAGGATAATGTGAAGTCACTGTAGCTGGTTTCATACCGGGACTTGCAGAGTGTTCTGGAGGGGCGTGGTCAAGGTGGTGATCCCGTTGGGGCTCTGCATGGTCGACAGCACCTGAGTGCCATCTGGTTTGAGAGTTGTGAGAACCAGCGAATCTGTTTTCAGAAGCTGAGGCTGCTGGACTAGGACCTGGTGGCAAAAAACACAAAGGGTCAAAGTAAGACTTTAATGTTTGCTCACAAGGAGTTTTAAAAATGAAAAGTTTGATATTCAGATCCACTGTGGCTCTACTCATGTCCTTATCAACTTTATGAAACAAACTTATTTGTCTAGGAGCTATTTTCAGATTGATAGTTTGATTTGTTGAAATATGAATCTTTTAGTACTAGATATCAAACAATCATATCAACTCTCTTTCTGACTCTTTGCTCTCTCGTACCTGCTGCACCTGCTGCATCTGCTGCTGCATAGTGTGGACTGTGGTCGGTGCTGCAGACAGAGTCTGGATGGTTTGACCAGTTGGAGTCAGAAGTCGCTGATGCTGAATGGTCAATGGCTGGAGCTGTGGTGACGTCATGATGCTCTGCATCTGTGGTTGGATGACTGAGAAGAGGAGATAAGAGAAGCCACGTTATTATCGACCACTCAGTGATATCAATCTCCCATGTTCAACAGAGAACACTGTTCTTCTCCTCAGTCACCTTGGAACCCAGGAGTAGAACCCTGGTGGCAGATCACAGGGCTCTGGATGAAACGCGACTGCCCACCGTTAGGGGCGATCATCACAGTTTGCCCCGCCTGGGTCTGGATGGGCGTCTGGCATTGAGTCTGAAGTAAGGTGTGGACCGGGAAGCTCTGGGTCTGCATCGGGATCCCCTGGGTGTGCATCTGCAGTCAAGTGAAAAGGAAAGATAAGAGAAAACGCTGATTCAACATAAAGCAGTTTATCTGCCATTGATGATGTACTGTTTTGGGGAAAATGTGTTTTACTCAAGACAATAAACTGCATCCCTCTGGTTGATGCAGTATTTGCTGAGATGTGCATTGGTTTGTGGGGAGGCTGAGCTGGATATTATATTTTACAGTTTGTCAGGACTCTGAAATTTCTCTCATGTCAGCAGAAGCTTGTTATATGTATGGATGGAACAATAACAGAAAATAAGACCTCGACAGAAAACAAGATTAAAGCTAGAGAGGCAGGCAATTTGAAAACAGCTCCGGACTCATAATTACAGCACTAGTACCTCAATGCAGCAGTCATGTCATGTACCCTGATCAGCTCCACACAACTTTAAACCATCAACTCTAAACACAGCTTTCAATACTTACTAGTAGAATGAGTAAATTAAGTTATTACCCAAGTCTCGCGTGCAAGTGGTATGATAGTTGATACCTGGATGGTAGGCTGAGCTGTCTGTTGGGGCTGAGGCTGGATGGGCTGGACCACCTGAGGCCGAGGCTGAAGGAGCGGAGGGCTGCGGGTCACCTGCTGCTGCACAGGGGAGGCGGCGATAGGGGAGGGGGCTTGGGCGGGGGTGAGGGGAGGGGTGAGGGGTAAAGACTGGGGAGATAGTGTCTGTGGGCAGGTGAGGGTAACGCTGGGGTTCAGGTAGGTAACTGGGGTTGGTGTCTGGGGGGTTGGGGGGGCTTGAGGGGTTTGAACGGCGGGACGCGGGGTGACAGTGGCCCCGCCGCTCTGTAGCGAGCCCGTTGGGTTCATCTGGTCCTCAAACAAGTCGGGGAAGTCCCCCACTTGGTTGCTGACAAACTGCAGCATCTCTGAAGAGGCAGAAAAACAACGGGCATTACAATAAGTCCGGATTTGAATAGTAAATCAAAATCATTCAATTGATTCAGTAACATGAAAATAGATATAACTGCTTAAATACCAAGAAAGGTCATCTTGATAAATAGATCAGTAATAGATAACTATATTTGCAACATTAACTTATTCCCATGACTCAACAATTACTTGATTGCCTTTAGGCCAAGGCGTTGTCTGACAGACAATATTGTCCTTGAGTCAGATCCTCAACTGAATCGACATATAAGGTGACAAGGTCACACCCCCCCTCCCCCCACCACTGTATATCTGGCAGAGATATTACACAAGACAGATAAGACTAGAAAATACCAAAGAGGCCCGGCCTTGAACTTTCACATGCATTCACAGAAACAGCTACTGGACTGCTACGGTCATAAACCAGTGAACAGATCAGGTCTGTAAACATTCAGCCTTGAGAGTGATCAGGATGTAATCTCACAGATGACCCTCAAAGACAATAGGAGCTGGGTAAAAGAGCACTGAGATAAAGGGATAGGGCTGATGGAAGATGGATGGATGGAGGGATGATGGACAGATTGCCCAAGGAGGATGATGAATGTGCACTGAACCCCACTTTTTAAACAGAATTGTGCAGTAAATCAAATGCCACCTACAGCAATTTGTTGCTGCAGAGAAACTGTTCAACTTATCAAAAACGTAATGTTACGTAACAGTTTAGTTTGGAATTACAAGAAACTCACTAATTTACAAACACATGCATCTTCTTCCAGTATTAAATATAAACAACGTGTGGGCAGAAAGGAGGATTGAAGTAAGCTCAGCCAAAGGTTAAATATCTGGGGATCTTTGAGAACACAATTCTCTGTACCACACTAAGTTTGTATCATTGTAAATATCCACAGTTATATATATATATATATATATATATATATATAGGTTCAGCCAATGGGGTCACTAAAAGGTTGTCAAGCTGAAACTGCCTCTTGGAACTTCCTCTTCCTCCACGGCAGAGCAGAGCACGACCAGAAAATCCAATCCACAAATGGACCATTCATAATATTCCACATTCATCAGTTCCTGTATTAGAGACTGTCTAGCCCTCAGCTCCTCAACACAATTAAAAATAAATAAATCTAATAGAAAAATATACTTGATCTCTTATCTGTGAAAAATATAGACTAGAAATCTGATTTAACTTAAAATGTTAATGACATTTGAAACTATGAGGAAAAGCATCAGAGACCATGCAAAACCTCCATTGCTATTTATACTGTAATAAGGCCAGTTCATAATGACCTCATCACATTGTTATTTTCACCATATGATGTGTTAATCTCAATAAGTAGATCATGTTATACTATGTAGATTGTGTTTCTGATCTGGACACCGATTTTCTGACTTGATCTATAAGCTTCAGGTCCTGTATTTTTCCCCCCACTGTACTTCTCGATGCTTTCTAACTTCTTTGCAACTTTGCCACTTATATGATGGGGAATAATTTCCTCAATAAATAAATTGAATTGTCTGCTCCAAAAGTTAATCATCAGGATACACACACACACACGCACACAGACAGACACACACACAGAGACAGGGGCAAAAACAACAATCAGCTTCCAGCTACATCGAGGTGCAGGGAAATAAAGTTAAAATGCACGCAGACAGTTTCAGATGCTCGCACCTTGGTGATATTAACAGGAGCATGTATAAATAATATAGGCGGACACAATAGACCATGCACTTATACACCTCCACGGGGGGGCAGATTGCTAATGACAGACCGGACAAAGCCACTCCGAGCCCCCAGAGTTTCAGACAAGCAGGCACAAAGGGTAGATCCATCAAAGAGGGACAGTTTGCTCGGCTGCTGAGAGCAAAGAAAATAAGTTACATAACCAGAGCCACGGTTGCTAAGGGAATAATTGAGAGAGGGAGAATGTACTAGTTGAACATGGGGTCAGCTACTTGAGCCCTTTCAGGGGCCTCTGAGGCCTCAGTCACAAAGATACGCACATGGCTCACCTGAAGAACAAAAGGTTAAATATCTCCGGAGATGTGCATTGAACCAGCTGCTGCAGACAAACTCAGCCGGGACTCCAGTTAATATTCAAAAGTGGCTGTGATGAATATAGATCTAAAAGAATTACCTTATTATCAATCAGCTGTGGGCCAAACAGAGACTAGCAGAATTGAGTGTGGGCTTTCTCTGAGCAATTTGCCTGTATGTTCATCAGTCAGTGGTCACTTCTCCCTCACACACACACAATCTGTAAATTCCTCTCTTTTGACACGATGATTAAGTAGGATTACATAACTGTGGCCGGGGGTGCGCTGTCTGCTCATTCTGTGTAAAGGCTCCCATTGAAGTCAGAATTACCACCAGACACCACAAGACAGGTAGAGTTTCAGGAATGTTTCATGAGCCTGTGTGCAGGATCATCAATTTGGGCCATAATGGTTTGTTATATGATGTAGCCTTGCTATGTGCTATAGTGCTAACACAGCTATGCTTACTAAGACAATGTACTGACTTCCATTCATTGTGGACAACCTCAACGAAACCTTATCTCTAATCTTAACCTTGGACTTCTCATGTCTAACCTTAACCCATCCACCACATATCTTCCCCCGAACCTCCACCAGGACCTCAGAGATGATGATTACCACTGAGCTTTGGTCCCTTGAGCTTTACTGGTCCTGACAAGGTCAGTGTTAATGTGGCAAAAAGTCATAAAGAGTCAAAAGAAGAAACGAGCGTGTGCGCTTAGACACACACAAACACACACACGCACACAGAAAGACAGACAGTGTCTCAGTCTGGTCTGGTGACTTTGCATTCAGTAAAATTCCACCCTGATGGGAATCTGGTGACTGTGCGCTGGCCGGCGTTACACCAAAAGCCCAGTCCTTTCACTGAGTGCCAGAGGGTTGAGCTTGTTTTGATTAGAGGGACATTTGATCCAGGATGCTGTCTGTCTGTCTGTCTGTCTGTCTGTCTGTCTGTCTGTCTGTCTCTAGAGTGCAGAGCTGGATATTTACAGAGATCACAAACTTTGCTGGATAGTTCTGCAGAATAAGCTCTGAGAGGATACTGAGGAGACTGCACAGGGTTTCCTCATATCACTCTCCCAAAAACATCAACCATGACATGAGTGTTAGAAAGTACATACAGTAAATAATTGTTCCTACATGCTTGGTGAGTATGTTACACTCGTGTGTCACTGCTTACTGCCCACACATAGTTTCCTGATGACTGACACCTCACACTGAAACCAGCTCTGCTGCATGGAATTTAACGCTCCATCACTTTTCCATGAACTTGTGGCTACGTCATTTGGAAACAACGATCATAGGAATATTTGAGAATACATTTGATGATCTTCTATACCTGTATTTGTTTTATGTGTTCATGTTTCATTCAATAAACAAACAAATATTTGATCAGAAAGCATCTGACTAAATTCCTGCCTCTCTGGAGATGACGATGGATTTTAAAAGGCTATGCGACATGACAAAGCAGATTTTGACAAGTTCAAAAATAAAAATTAAAAAACACTGACACAGCAGCTTTTTGACGAGTAAAACATGAGGACATATATTGATGTATAGTGAGTGAGAGTGGCAGTGCTGACGAGAGCTCACTTCACCAAACTTCTCTTTATTTACCTTTTCCTATTGGTTCTTTATGCTCACACCACTGCTTTCTTATCGTGTTGTATTTGATGTTTCCATTGAACTGTTAACCCTGAGTTAACAGACTATGACAAACACAACTTGAAACTTTACGGGCAGAGAATGACAAACATCTCGTCTTTCTGCTTCCACGAATAGTAGGAAATACATATATATATGTATTGGGCTTTTTTTCATCTGTTGCTATTGATCATTATTGTTTTTAGATAATTGTTATTAAACTGTTTTTTAGGCCAGCTCTGGTCCAGATGGAAATTTTTAAGAGTTTAATGAAGAAACTTTCTCCAGTCTCTAATAAGCATCCTCATCATAAGAAGACGAAGAAGACGAAGAAGAAGAAGAAGAAGAAGAAGAAGAAGAAGAAGAAGAAGAAGAAGGATACTTCATGTGCACATTTAGGAAGATAATTGACCCAAACATATTAGAGTGTGTGTAGATGTTGGTTAAACAACCACATGAATAACTTTGAGCTCCAGCAGCTGCCTGGTGAAGAGTTTAAATGTTAAACTTCTCCCAGATGTGCTCAGCTGCATCTCGCAGACCTGTCACTCGGGGACATTCACTCCACCAGGAAACACGGAGCATCGCTAGCGGGGACACTCACCGTCGATGTCCCCCAACGTGAACTCGTCCCCTAACTCCGATAACGTGGAGTCCATGGTCTCCATGTACTCCCCGGTGTCCATCCTGTCCCGGCTGACAGCAGCTCGCCTCCCCGGCTGCTGGTGGAGGGTCGCGGGGTGGGGGGGGGGAGAAGAGACACGGTCCGCGGGCTGTCCTCTGGAGCTCAGCGGCGCCCTGCGACCACACGTACCCGGTAGAGGAGGGTTCTCTTAACCGGAACAACCGTGAAACAGCACCGGAGCCTCGGGGGAGGCGCGACTTCACGGAGATAAAGTCATTTACACCGATTTAAGCTTCAGGCGACGCCATCTTGCTTCACGCGTCTTACGTCATTCACAAACAGACTCGGGGGCCCAAGACCGGCTCTGATTGGCTGAAACCCCGACGTTGTTGTCATGAGACCAGTCGTCCTGAACCAATGGCAGCGTCGCATTCAGCGTGGTCTGATAGTGCGTCAACCTCAGAAGCTCCTGTGTCATTTGAATAAACCGCGCCCCCTATCTACATCTAAACAACCTCACCTCATTCTAAATATACAAGAATAACTAAATAAATACATAACTACTTAACTAATTACATAAACAAGTCAACAAACAACCTCCCGTCATTCTGTATATACATGAAGAACTACATAACTAAATACATAACAAATAAATAAATACATAAACAAGTCAGTAATCAAACTCACCTCACTCTGTATATACATGAAGCACTAAATAAATACATAACAAATTAATAAATACATAAACAAGTCAACAAACTACCTCACCTCACTCTATATATACATGAAGAACTAAAGAACTACATAACTAAATAGACAACAAATAACTAAATACATAAACAACTCAACAAACAACCTCACCTCATTCTATATACAGGTATAACTAAATAACTACATAACTAAATACATACAAAATAAATAAATATATAAACAAGTCAACATAACAACCTCACCTCACTCTATATATACATGAAGAACTACATAAATACATAACTAAATATATAACCAATAACTAAATACATAAACAAGTCAACAAAAAACCTCACCTCACTCTATATATACATGAAGAACTACATAAATACATAACAAATACATAAATACATTAAAAAGTCAACAAACAATGTCACCTCACTCTATACATGAATAACTAAATAAATACTTAACTAAATACCAAATAACTATACACATAAACAGGTCAACAAACAACCTAAACTCACTCTATGTATACATGAATAACTAAATAACTGAATACACAAGTCACAAAAACATCACATAGCCAAGATTTAGAATCTCCTAGGTGAACACAAGACTAAAAGAGACAAGTCATCCAAGTCATAAATCATCCATTTAGCAGCAGCATGGTAACTGAATCCAGGTCTGACGATATTGGATGGTGCATGATGTCTAAAGTGAAGAAGTGACTGGATCCTATGCTGTGTGTAGTGGATTTAACAACAGAGCTTTATAGATGAATAACACCAGCTGACCGTCTCTGGTCATTTGTTATGACGTCCGTCCAACCGAGTGATACACAGAACACTGGTGTGTGTGGGACTTCTGCTTTGTGATTAAGTGTAGTGCAATGGGATGAACTGGGTTTAACAGCTGGAGAGTATTCAAACAAAACTGGACCAGAAAAGTCATTCAAATACTTTATTGTCTTTAGTGCTCATTTGACTGCAACAAATGTCAGAACAGGAGTGAACTGGTGATACATTTACAGCAGCTGGTGCTGGATGTTCAAATCTATTAAACACTTTGCAGATAAAGTGGCAAGTGAAACACAAAAAAACACACAATCCTCTGTCAGCCTTTAGGATTTAAAATACTTTCTAATACTTCTTTTGTCTTTTTCTTTCTTCTTTTCTTTATTTCTATAAAAAGACTTGAGTTCTTGTTCTAAACCAATCAGCTGGAAGATGAGTTACAACCTTAAAACAATCGATTCATATACAAATTTGCTTGGAAAAAATAAATCTCAAGTGAACTTATATCTAATAACTAATATCCTTCACCTGTCATCATACTGAAAATATCACTAAACTCTCACACCAGCCTTTTACCAGTTTAACACCACAATGCTCCAGCTACTGAATATTTTAGGTGTTTTAATAGCAACACAGACTGAAGTTACTTTAGAGTGTCGGATTTCATCAAGAGAAAATATGATTATACATTTATTAACTAGAAAACAACTCCATTCTCAGGATGTATTTATTTGTTCCAGTAGATCTCATAAGCCTTTTTCTCTGAGTAATTTGTTTCTGTTGTTTGTGTGCCACATCTGACTTTTTCCTTTACCACCTTCACTACCAGACCTCCAGCCACGGCGATGCTTGCTACAGCCTTGCTTATATCTGCTACTACGGACAAAATACGATTTGTTGCCCCCACAGTTCTCAAAGGATCTGACGGGACCAGGCAGGCCCCACCCGGACCTGTGAACCCACATACAGTACCAACAGACTCAGCCTGAGCTAAGACTGATCCTGCAGCAGCACCCTGAGGTGCTATGGTGGTAGACAGGGCTGCTGAAGCTGAACCACCCTGAACTACAGACACGTTGGCTGCACCTACTGCTGCAGTTTCAGCTGCACCAAGGGCGGCTGTGCCAACAGCTGCTCCCTCCAGAGCTGCACCTATAGCAGCCCCAGCTCCCAAGGACGCTCCAACTCCTGCTGCCATCCCCACAGCAGAGGCTCCGATGGAACTAACCTGACCCAGGGCATCCAAAGCACCCTCCCTTGGACTGGCAGCCCCAGTGCCAACAACGGCTCCCATAGAACCGCCCACAGCCCCACCTGTTGCTGCTCCCACTGCCAGGGCCGTTTTCCCTGAAGCTGCTGCCACTATGGCCCCCACAGCTTTCCCAACCCCTGTGCCTCCCGCTACAGACATCCCTGCTAGTTGAGTTGCAGCGAAACCCACAGAGTTTCCCACAAGGGAAGCCCCAGCTGCAGCCGCCAAAGGGACTGCTATGCCAAACATTGTCCCGAATACCATGCCCGTGGCTCCAGCAGCTACCATGATCTTTACTCTGTCCAGGACCTTGGCAGAGAGCACAGCCTCCTGTCTCATACGAGTCAAGTAGGAACAGCGCAAGTGTCGCCTGCTGTGGCCCTTGTGTCTCCCTCTGAACTGGTCCCTGCTTTGTTTAAATCTGTCCCTGAGGAGACTGAAAGCACTGCATTTGCTCTCCTCTGTCCATCTCTCCACCCTAAAATCATCTTCATTTCCTCTCTCTAACTCCCTCCCCCTGAACCCTTGTGATCCTCTCGTGCTGCTCCCTGCTTCGTCAGCCTCTAGGTGACACTTCCTTCGTTTCACCAGTTCCTCCATGCTGCTAATGCTGCTGCTGCTGCTGTTCCCCCCTTGTTCTTCCCCTCGCTTCCTCAACATCCTTTTCTGCTCCTCCCTGATGGCAGCCTCCGCCTCTAAAAACATTGCGTTGGTATAAAACCCTGTGGTGCTCTGCCTCACCATCATGTTCACCTTCATCAGGAGTTCTTTCACTTGCTCTGAGTTACTCAGGTCTTTGTTGTTGAGGACATGGTACCTGCTGCCACACCTGTCAATCAGAGCCTTGAGCCCGGGAGGCGCAGTCTTACTCAGGAACTCTTCAATCCCCATCCCCTCCAGGTCATCACCTCTGGTAAAAAGAACCAGAGTGTGGTGATGGAGTGCCTCCTCCCCAAATATCTGTGACATCTCACTAACAGCCTGGTTCTCGTCGTCTGTGTATCGTCCTAATGGCACAACCAGGAGGAAGGCATGAGGCCCGGGGGCAGAGAGACACACACACTTGGATATTTCTTCATGAATCTGCTCCCTGCTGAGGTGTGTGTCCCCGAAACCTGGCATGTCAACCACCGTGACCCTGCTCATCTTCCTCCGTGTGACAGCCTGGTTCTCCTCTTCCTCCTTGGCTGCCTCTTCCTCTGTGAGCACGACACTCCCGAGCTCACAGATCTGTGTAACGGAGCTGCCGCTGATCTGAGACAGGAACTGCTTCCGGCCCAAGATGGTGTTTCCAGATGCACTCTTGCCACTTCCTGTTTTTCCGATGAGGACGAGCCTGAGCTCTTCGCTCCAGCTGGTGTCACAGTCATCACCTTCCCTCTCAGCCTCCATGACACCAGGGTCCATGAGCTCCTCCTTGTCTGCTGAGGGAGGAAACAGAGATGTTGAGATAAACTTATTACAGATCACCTGCCAACACATAGAAACATGCACACTGACTTCCTCGTTACTGACTGATAGCTTCTAGATGGCTGATGAAAAACAACAGAGCTTCTATGTGACACGTGACGAGCCTGGTGAGGTGCTCAGGAAGGTTCTGCACAGAAATACACCGGAACAGCTTTTAGCTCCATGCAGGAGAAATGAGGATCTACAGTTACACAGTTCAATCCTAAGTTATTTATAACAAACAACGACACAAGGACAGAGTCACACTGAAGGATCACGTATCACGTTTTAACCCTAAACACGCTGGCAGTTATCAGCCACCGTTAGCAACGAACCTTAACGTTTGACTGATTACCCTTTAGCCGGCTAGCCTTAGCATGTTGCTAACTTATAACGGTAACGTCAACAATCAATGACATGAAGACTTTGATCTCACCAGCCTCCATGTTGTTCTCTGGTGGTTTCGGGTCCAGCAGCGGGTTCCTCTCAGTCTACAACATGTGGCGTCATCCTCTGAAAACAGCTGATGCTACACGTTGATCCGAAACTCCACCAAAACAATAACACTGGACTTTGTTATGAGGGGGGGTCAGTGGGAGTCTGCCCCCTGCTGGTCGGTCTGGTGTTTGCTGTGACACACTTACACACTCACTTACACACACTCATACTCTCTCTCTCCCCCAGACACACACTTCGACACAATCAGAGTGAGGTTTGGGGGAGGGGGTGGGGGTTGCAAAGTTCTGAAGCTAAATTTATTGACATTTCTTATATTCTTAAAGGACAATAATGTTATCGTCAAATTATCAAAAATGTGTTTACTGGTTTTTTTAAATATCAAACTGAAGTGACCGGAGCCTGTGCTGTCTGTAGTGGTTTTAACAACAGAGCTTTATAGATGAATAACACCAGATGACCGTCTCTGGTCGTTTGTAATGACGTCCATCCACCCGAGTGACACACAGAACACTGGTGTGTGTGGGATTTGTGCTTTGTGATAAAGTGTAGTGCATTGGGATGAACTGGGTTTAACTGCAGGAGAGTTGATGTGTGATAGTACAAAACATCCCCATAGTAAAGGATACAGATTGATGGAGACAGACAGTGTTTAATCCTGTAGATCACACAACGAGAAAAGTGATTCAAATGCTTTATTGTCTTTAGTGCTCGTTTGACTACAACAAAAGTCAGAACACGAGTGAACTGTTGATACATTTACAGCTGCTGGTGCTGGATGTTCCAAACTTATAAACACTTTTCAGATATAGTGACATGTGAAACACCAAAAAACACACAACCCACTGTCACCCTTTAGGATTTAAAATATGATTTAATACTTCTTTTGTTCTTTTGTCTATTACTTTAATAAGATTCTGTTTCCAGCAAAGTGTTTCTTTAGAAAGGCCCAAAGGAAAATTATAAAATTCATGTCACTCATTAAAAATACCTTACAAGACTTTTTAAGCAGCTGTTTCCATAAGTACTTTTCTGTTTCCTATATTTCTATAAAAACACTTAAGTTCTTGTTCTAAACCAACCAGCTGCAAGATGACTCACAACATTAAAACAATCGATTCATATAAAAATGTGCTTGGAAAAAAAAAATCTCAAGTGTTTAACTAATATCCTTCACCTGTCATCACACTGAAAATATCACTAAACTCTGAGACTGAAGTAACTTTGGAGTGTCGGATTTCATAAGGAGAAAATATAATTATACATTTATTAACTAGAAACAGCTCCACTCGCGGGCTGTATTAAATTGATCTAAGACTGGTCCTGCAGCAGCACCCTGAGGTGCTACAGGTGTAGACAGTGCTTCAGAAGCTGAACCACCCTGAGCTAAGACTGCTCCTGCAGCAGCACCCTGAGGTGCTACAGTGGTAGACAGTGCTGCTGAAGCTGAACCACCCTGAGTTACAGACACGTTGGCTGCACCTACTGCTGCAGTTTCAGCTGTACCGAGGGCGGCTGTGCTGACAGCTGCTCCCTGCAGAGCTACACCGAGAGCTGCCCCAGCTCCCAAGAATGCTCCAACTCCTGCTGCCATCCTCACAGCAGAGGCCCCGATGGAACTAACCTGACCCAGGGCATCCAAAGCACCCTCCCTTGGACTGGCAGCCCTAATGCCAACAATGGCTCCCATAGAACCGCCGACGGCCCAACCTGTTTCTGCTCCCAGCACCAGTGCCGTTTTCCCTGAAGCTGCTGCCACTATGGCCCCCACAGCTTTCCCAACCCCTGTGCCTTCCGCTACAGACATCCCTGCTAGTTTACCTGCAACGAAACCCACTAATTTTCCCACAAGGGAAGCCCAAGCTGCAGCCGCCAAAGGCACTGCTATGCCAAACATTGTCCCGAATACCATGCCCGTGGCTCCAGCAGCTACCATGATCTTTACTCTGTCCAGGACCTTGGCAGAGGGCGCAGCCTCCTGTCTCATACAAGTCGAAGTCCCACCTTGTTCTTCCCCATCCCCTTGCTTCCTCAACATCCTTTCCTGCTCTTCCCGGATGGCAGCCTCTGCCTCTGAAAACATTGTGTTGGTATAAAACCCTGTGGTGCTCTGCCTCACCATCTTGTCCACCTTCATCAGGAGTTCTTTCACTTGCTCTGAGTTATTCTGGTCTTTGTTGTTGAGGACATGGTACCTGCTGCCACACCTGTCAATCAGAGCCTTGAGCCCGGGAGGCGCAGTCTTACTCAGGAACTCTTCAATCCCCATCCCCTCCAGGTCATCACCTCTGGTAAAAAGAACCAGAGTGTGGTGATGGAGTGCCTCCTCCCCAAATATCTTTGACATCTCACTAACAGACTGGTTCTCGTCATCTGTGTATCGTCCTAATGGCACAACCAGGAGGAAGGCATGAGGCCCGGGAGCAGAGAGACACACACACTTTGCTATTTCTTCATGAATCTGCTCCCTGCTGAGGTCAGTGTCCCCTAAACCTGGCATGTCAACTACCGTGACTCTCCTCCTCTTCCTCCGTGTGACAGCCTGGTCCTCCTCCTCCTCCTCCTCTTCCTCTGCGAGCAGGACGATCCCGAGCTCACAGATTTGTGAGACGGAGCTGCCGCTGATCTGAGACAGGAACTGCTTCCGGCCCAAGATGGTGTTTCCAGATGCACTCTTGCCACTTCCTTTTTTTCCGATGAGGACGAGCCTGAGCTCTTCGCTCCAGCTGGTGTCACAGTCATCACCTTCCCTCTCAGCCTCCATGACACCAGGGTCCATGAGCTCCTCCTCGTCTGCTGAGGGAGGAAACAGAGATGTTGAGATAAACTTATTACAGATCACCTGCAAACACATAGAAACATGCACATGGACTTCCTCGTTACTGACTGATAGCTTCTAGATGGCTGATGTAAAACAACAGAGCTTCTATGTGACACGTGACAAGCCTGGTGATGTGGTCAGGAAGGTTCTGCACAGAAATAACACTGAACATATTTTAGCTCCATGCAGGAGAAATGAGGATCTACAGCTACACAGTTCTAGGACTGCAACTAACAACTATTCTGACGGTCGATTAATCTATAGATAATTGAAAAGATTAATCAGCTAATCGGATTATGAATCACACAAATTCTCAATTGCTCTTGCTAAACTTGCTAAACTAAGCTGCTTATTAAGAAACTATTGATACAAAAACAGAGAAAAATCTAGTTTTTGTCCATTTAAAACCAACAGGCCAAGTGCCGATACTTAAAAAAAAAAAAAAATCAGGTATCCAGTTTTCTGTAAACGAAAGGACAGGGAAAGTATCAGCAATAAAAACATCAACAAACAAAACTATAGTCTTCTTCGAACTGCATAATTAAGATTTCAAAGACGTTGTCAGGCAATAGGATAACATTACGCTTTAAAGTTTAAAAAAAATCTATATTCAATCCATATTTTTGTAATTGAATCTAGAATCCTGCACACAGGTATTGAGGGAGTTGCCAAGACAACTTTGTTTACTTTCATGCACAAACATGATGTAAAAAAGTCCAACTACTTTTAGTAAAAAAGATGAAATTAAGTAGCATTAGCGGAGAACTCTCACTCACTTAATCTATAACAACCAACACAGTACTATAGACCAAATTGAGTGTCTTGAGTTGCAGTTTTTATCCACACACTCAAAATAAAATAAACACAAAGTATACAAAATTAACTTTTCTCCTGATTACCTTATCCCTTTACACTCAATTAGCTGCATTTTAACTAAAAAACTAAAAGTGCATCTTGGGGACACAAATAATGAAACATACTGTTAAGGAGTGTGAATAGACGGCACTCGGCTGCATAAAAAAATCCCCTTCAAAATAAAAGCACAGGGTATTTTTCTTAACAGTTTGTTTTGCCCAGGCAAGGTCCGACTGCAGTAAAGTGAGCCGTCATCTGGGAAGCCAGCCTCTACTTGGGTTTTTGTTGCGCGTCTACTAGCGTATCATACGGTAAAGCGGTATAGCTAGTCGGAGCGCCTAAAAAGAACAAAAGACAACTATATTTTAGTTATAGTCTATCATTTAAATTTTTTTTTTTTATCTTCATGACGTATCTGTTCATGTAAATTATGTATTTTTACTGCAAATTGAAGGGATAGTCTTTAAAAAAGGAACACTGTATTCGTAATGTAACCATATTTGGAAGCTGATTAAAAATATTCCTTGAGAGTTTATAAGTGACATCGAGTGGATTCCTGTTTGTGCTGTTTCTGACTATGCTCATACAAATGTTTGTGTATTTTTACTGTAGAACTGCTGAGAAAATTAAAGGGCAAATCAGTGAAAGTAATATTTTTAATCAGCATCCAAATAAAGTTACATTATGTTCACATTTTTTTTTTGTTTACAGACTTACCCCTTTAATTTGCAATAAAAATACATGATATGTGACATGAGCAGATATGCCATGAAGATTTAAAAAATGAAAAAAATGAAAATAAAGTTGTATTTGTAGTAATTTTAGGCCGTTTCAGCCAACCATACTATTTTACCGTAAAGCCACAAGTAGACGCGCAAAAAAATCCGGTGTCGGCTGGCTTCCCAGATGACGGCTCACTTTACTGCAGTAACCCACCTTGAGAATCACTGAGCTAGATGACAGGCTATCTTACCGAGGCGAGTCTGCATCGTCTCCGTTACGATGTGCAACGTGCCCCCTCTTAAAAATCTCGTGCATAACGGAAGTGCTCACATGGAAAGCAGGGTCTGCCTTACACATAGTGCAGGTAGTGTTTTGGGGGGCTAAGTTAAGGGTGAAACTCTCCAACACTTTTGACTTCCTGATTCGCGATGGTGTTGCAATGGACGCCGCCATTGTGCTTTGTTATGAAGGCTACTGCACATGCGCGACTTTCAGAGATAGGAAGGGAGCGAGATGGCTCACTCCTCAGCTCGTTTCATCAGCACTTCCGGTAAAACGACCTTCAGTTCAGCTGCACGGCTCGAAAAACGCGCGTTATTACGTAACTAACGAATCATCGACGACTACTTTAGTTATTGATTTTCGTCAAAAAGGTCGATTAATCGTTGCTCCCCTACACATATCTACAAAGTTATTTATAACAAATAACGACACAAAGAAAAAAGTGACACCGAAGGATCAAGTATCATGTTTTAACCCTAAACACCTCGCTGTCAATTATTAGCCGACGTTAGCAACAAACTTTCACTTTTGAATGATAACTTTTAAGCCAGCTAGCCTTAGCATTTTGCTAATTTATTACCTTATGACAGAAACGTCAAGAATCACGACATGAAGATTTGATCTCACCAGACTCGATGTTGTTCCCTGTTAGTTTCAGTTCAGCTGCTGGTTCCTCTTAGACTTTAACTAAAACTCCACCCAAACAATAACAATGTGCTTTGTTATAAAGGGTTTAGTGGTAGTCTGCCCCCCACTGGTTGGTATGGTCTTTGCTGTGACACACCCACAAACTAAGACTAAGAATAAGACTCACACACCCACACACGCACACACGCACACCGAGAGAGAGAGAGAACAGGTTTTACATATCAGAGTCACTTTATTTCTTTAGATCTGAAAACAAAATGGCTTGTTCATTCTGCAGCAGTGATATTCTGTCTCTGAATATACATATAGTCTGATAACAGTCGTTAAACTATTTTATTACCAATTCCCAGTCTAAACGAAACAATAATGATAAAGAAAAAGAAACAGAAATGGGAGCAGGGAGCTGCAGCTGGATGATGAGTCACACACTGTGTCGTTTACGGATCTTTACAAAAAGAAAATCTGATTAACTAGTGATTAATAAAATAACTCCAGGGATTGGTCTGAAAATAAATCACAAATAGAATCGATGTGAAAAGGAAACATGGCTGATGATCCACAAAAATGATTCAGAATGATTTAAGCGAACAAATGTAAGAGACGTGATTACAACTCGGAGCAGCAGCAACAAATCTCACTTCAAAGAAATTATGACAAATGTAAATAACAACTAATTCCATTAAACTGAACCTTTTCAGACACGGACTGCATTTCAATGAGGTGAGGTCAAATATTTATAGATATTTGGCAGCCACGCGGGGGGGGGGGGGGGGGGTTGCAAAGTGCTGAAGCTAAATTTATGGAAATTTCTTATATACTCCAAAGTACAATAATGTAATCAAATTATCAAAAAATTGTTTCCCTTTTTTTTACACTTTAAAACTTCATGTCTAAAGTGAGGAAGTGACTGGATCCTATGCTGTGTGTAGTGGTTTTAACAACAGAGCTTTTTTGATGAATAACACCAGATGACCGTCTCTTGTCGTTTGTAATGACGTCCATTCAACCGAGTGATACACAGAACGATGGTGTGTGTGGGACTTCTGCTTTGTGATAAAGCGTAGTGCACTGGGATGAACTGGGTTTAACTGCAGGAGAGTTGATGTGTGATGGTACAGAACATCTCCATAGTCAAGGATTCAGATTGATGGAGACAGACATTGTTTAATCCTGTAGAGCCTTTGCTGCACCACAATTATAAACCACAGATAAGACAATAGATGTACGGACATTAAAAAAACACGAGGAGAAAAGTGATTCAAATGCTTTATTGTCTTTAGTGCTCGTTTGACTACAACAAAAGTCAGAACACAAGTGAACTGTTGATACATTTACAGCTGCTGGTGCTGGATGTTCCAAACAAATAAACACTTTTCAGATATAGTGACATGTGAAACACCAAAAAATCCACAACCCACTGTCACCCTTTAGGATTTAAACTATTATTTAATACTTCTTTCATCCTTTTGTTTATTACTTCAATAAAATTCTGTTTCAAGCAAAGTGTTTCTTTAGAAAGGCCAAAAGAAAAATTATATAATTAATGTCACTCATTCCAAATACCATACAAGACTTTTTCAACAGCTGTTTCCATAAGAACTTTTCTGTTTCCTATATTTCTATAAAGATACTTTTTTTTCTAAACCAACCGGCTGCGTGATGAGATACAACATTAAAACAAATTGATTCATATAAAAATGTGCTTGGAAAAAATAAATCTCTAGTGTTTAATTAATATCCTTCACCTGTCATCACACTATCACACAAAATATCACTAAACTCTCACACCAGCCTTTTACCAGTTTAACACCACAATGCTCCAGCTACTGAATATTTGAGGTGTTTTAATAGCAACAGAGACTGGAGTTACTTTGATGTGTAGGATTTCATCAGGAGAAAATATAATTATACATTTATTAACTGGAAAACAACTCCACTCTCTAGCTGTATTTATTTGTTTCATTGGAAATCATAAGTCTGTTTTTCGGAGTAATTTATTAATATTGTAAGGGGAGAGCGTGGGCTAGGGGATAGAGCGGGTGCTCTGCAACAAGAAGGTTGCCGGTTCGAATCCCACTCTATCCCATCTGAATGCCTAAGTGTCCTTGGCAAGATACTGAACCCCTAGATGGCCCCTCATAAAAATGATGAGTGTTCTAAAAATGTAAGACTTTTACATTTTTGTAAAAGACTTACATATAAATGACATGTAATGTAATGTAATGTTTGTATGCCATATTTGACTTTTTCCTCTACCACATGTTCTACCAGACCCCCAGCCACAGCGCTGCTTGCTACAGCCTTGCTTTTATCAGCCACTGAGGACCAATTACTAGTTGTTTCCCCCACATTTCCCGAAGGGTCTGACGGGGACCGTGCTGGCACCTACTCCTGCAGTTTCAGCTGCTCCCTCCAGAGCTGCACCTATAGCCGCCCCAGCTCCCAAGGACGCTCCAACTCCTGCTGCCCTCCCAACAGCAGGGGCCCCGATGACACTAACCTGCCCCAGAGTATCCAAAGCACCCTCCCTTGGACTGGCAGCCCCAGTGCCAATCATGGCTGCCATAGAACCGCCCACGGCCCCACCTATTACTGCTACCATTGCCAGGGACGTTTTCTCTGAAGCTGCTGCCATCATGGCCCCGACAGCTTTCCCAACCCCCGTGCCTAGTTTACCTGCAGCCTCCAAAGGGTCTGCTATGCCAACTATTGTCCCGACGGCCACACCCGTGGCTACAGCAGCTACCATGATCTTTACTCTGTCCCGGACATTAGCAGAGAGCGCAGCCTCCTGTCTCATAGTTGAAGTCCCCCCTTGTTCTTCCTCGTCCCCTTGCTTCCTCAACATCCTTTCCTGCTCCTCCCTGATGGCAGCTTCCGCCTTTGAAAACATTGCGTTGGTATAAAACCCTGTGGTGCTCTGCCTCACCATCATGTCCAGCTTCATCAGGAGTTCTTTCACTTGCCCTGAGTTACTTGTGTCTCTGTTGTTGAGGACATGGTACCTGCCGCCACACCTGTCAATCAGAGCCTTGAGCTCAGCAGGCACATTATTACTCAGGAACTCTTCAATCCCCATCCCCTCCAGGTCATCACCTCTGGTAAAAAGAACCAGAGTGTGGTGACAGAGTGCCTCCTCCCCAAATATCTTTAACATCTCACTAACAGCCTTGTTCTCGTCTTCTGTGTATCGTCCTATTGGCACCACCAGGAGGAAGGCATGAGGCCCGGGGGCAGAGAGACACACACAATTGGTTATTTCTTCAATAATCTGCTCCCTGCTGAAGCGAGTGTCCCCGAAACCTGGCATGTCAACCACCGAGACTCTCCTCCTCATCTTCCTCTGTGTGCCAGCCTGGCCCTCCTCCTCCTCTTCCTCTGTGAGCACGACGCTCTCAAGCTCACAGATTTTTGTGACGGAGTCGCCGCTGATCTGAGACAGGAACTGCTTCCGGCCCAAGATGGTGTTTCCAGATGCACTCTTGCCACTTCCTGTTTTTCCGATGAGGACGAGCCTGAGCTCTTCGCTCCCGCTGGTGTCACAGTCATCACCTTCCCTCTCAGCCTCCATGACACCAGGGTCCATGAGCTCCTCCTCGTCTACTGGGGGAGGAAACAGAGATTTTGAAATAAACTTATTACAGATCACCTGCAAACACATAGAAGCATGCACATGGACTCCCTCATTTCTGACTGATAGCTTCTAGATGGCTGAGGAAAAACAACAGAGCTTCTATGTGACGAGCCTGGTGAGGTGCTCAGGAAGGTTCTGCACAGAAATACACCTGAACAGCTTTTAGCTCCATGCAGAAGAAATGAGGATCTACAGTTACACAGTTCTAGGACTGCAACTAACGACTATTCTGATGGTCGAGGTTGTTTGCTGCATGTGATGACTGAAGATATAGACAATAAAGATTGATACTTCACTCAAAAGTGTCTTTTTATAAACTTTGCTGCATATAAGTTAACTATTGATACAAAAACACAGAAAAATCGACATTTTGTCCATTTAATACCAAGGACAGGCAAAGTGCTAATATTAAAAAATTAATCTAAATTCAAGTTTACATTTTTCATGTGAACCAAAAACAGGCCAAATGCTGATACTAAAAATAAATTAAAGATCAAGTATCCATTTTTTTAAACAAAAGTACAGGGAAATTAAAGGCCATAAAAAAATCGACAAATAAAACTATAGTCTTCTTCGGACTGCAAAATTGTGATTAAAAAATAAATTTGTTAGGCAATAGGATAACAATACGCTTCTTAACTCGTTGAAAGAAAGTAAAAAAAAATCTGTATACAAACCATCATTTTGTAATGGATTCTAGAATCCTGCGCACAGGTATGGAGGGAGTTGCCAAGACATTTTTGTTTATATAGCAAGCTAGATCAGTGGTTCTCCACTGGTCTGGCTTCAGGACCCACCATCATCCCTTGATGACAAGCTGCAACCCAAATCAAAGAACATGTTCCACTTCTCAATTTTATATAATGAAAAGATTGTGCAGTTTTAACCTGAGATAGTAAGGAATATCGCAGTATGCCAACACAATAAAACAAGTTTAATGATAAACTAAAACGACCAGCAGGTGGCGCTGATGGAGAGAGAAACATTCCCTTTTTCACTCAATTTAGCTGCATTTTAATTAAAGACCAAAAAGTACATCTTAGGGACACAATGTAAAACAACATAATGTTGGCACAGGATTTTTGTCTGGGCCGCGGCAAAGGCCGCGACCCACTGACAACGGGTCCGCGACCCATCAGTTGAGGATCCCTGAATCTTACCGAGGCGAGTCTGCATCGTCTACGTTACGATGTGCAACGTGCCTCCTCCTCAAATGCTCGTGCATAACGGAAGTGCTCACAGGGAAAGCAAATTCCGCCTTACACATAGTGCAGGTAGTTTTTTTGGGGCTAAGTTAAGGGTGAAACTCTCCAACACTTTTGACTTCCTGGTTCGCAATGGAGTTGCAACGGACGCCGCCATTGTGCTTTGTTATGTCGCTACTGCACATGCGCGACTTTCAGAGATAGGAAGGGAGCGAGATGGCTCACTCCTCAGCTCGTTCCATCAGGACTTCCGGTAAAACGACGTTCATGTCAGCTGCACGGTACGAAAAACGCTCGCCATTATTAAGACGACTACTTTTGTTATCGATTTTCGTCAAATAAGTCGATTAGTCGTTTCACTCCCACACAGTTCTACAAAGTTATTTATAACAAATAACGACACAAAGACAAAGTGACAGTGAAGGATCAAGTATCAAGTTTTAACCCTAAATACCTCGCTGTCATTTATTAGCCGACGTTAGCAACAAACTTTCCCTTTTGAATAATAACTCTTTAGCCAGCTAGCCTTAGCATGTTGCTAATTTATAACCTTATGACAGAAGCGTCAACAATCAACGACATGAAAATTTGATCTCACCAGACTCGATGTTGTTCCCTGTTAGTTTCAGTTCAGCTGCTGGTTCCTCTTAGACTTTAACTAAAACTCCACCCAAACAATAACAATGTGCTTTGTTATAAAGGGTTTAGTGGTAGTCTGCCCCCCACTGGTTGGTATGGTCTTTGCTGTGACACACCCACAAACTAAGACTAAGAATAAGACTCACACACCTACACACGCACACACACACGAGAGAGAGAACATGTTTTACATATCAGAGTCACTTTATTTCTTTACATCTGATAACAAAATGGCTTGTTCATTCTGCAGCAGTGATATTTTGTCTCTGAATATACATATAGTCTGTTAACAGTCGTTAAACTATTTTATTACCAATTTCCAGCGAAGACGAAACAATAATGATAAAGAAAAAGAAACAGAAACAGAAATGGGAGCAGGGAGCTGCAGCAGGATGAGGAGTCACACACTGTGTCGTTTACGGATCTTTACGAAAAGAAAATCTGATTAACAAGTGATTAATAAAATAACTCCAGGGATTGGTCTGAACATAAATCACAAATAGAATCAATGTGAAGGAAACATGGCTGATGATCCACAAAAATGATTCAGAATGATTCAAGTGAACAAATGTAAGAGACGCGATCACAACTCGGAGCAGCAGCAACAAATCTCACTTCAAAGAAATTTTGACAAATGTAAACAACATCTTATTCCATCAAATTGAACCTTTTCAGACACAGGCTTCATTTCAATGAGGTGAGGTCAAATATTTATAGATATTTGGCAGCCACGCGTATTCAAAGCAGTTTGGACACGGAACACTGGGGGGGTTTGCAAAGATCTGAAGCTAAATTTATTGAAATTTCTTATATTCTCAAAGTACAATAATGTAATCGTCAAGTTATCAAAAATGAGTTTCCCCGTTTGTTTTTAAAACTCCCGTTTCACCTTTGACCTCTTACATCGCGTCAGATTTTCCGATTACAGATGCGTGTGGGAGCACAGCGACCCGGACCCTCGTCAGACCAACATCCACCTGGGGTTTCCTCTCCTCCTCACAACAGAGCACCAGGCTGGTGTACCAGTGACGGCAGCTTTTATTTCCGTCACTGTCATCTGAGTCTACAGGTCAAGCTGTATGGACTGTGCAGAAGCTCCTTCCTCTCCTCCTCCTCCTTCTTCTTCTTCTCCTCCTCCTCCTTGCCGCTCTGCACAGGCGCCGAGGTGCAGCGCTATAGCTCGGTGCGAGAGCGTGATATACGAGGCCCTTTCCTGATTTCTTTCCTCTTCTCTTCCTTCCTCCTCCTCTTCTCCTCCTCCCTCAGGATCTTCTGGAAAGCCTCGGCTGTGTGAAGCACCTGCAGCACATTAGAAAGGGTCAGAGAGGCTGTGTGGGACAAAAAAAAAAAATCCATCTCACCATATATTTCCGTTACAGGCTGGAAGGTCCTGACCCGGAGGTCGTACTCACATCGTCTCTCTCTGTGCGGTACGGGTTTAAGAAGTCTGGCGTCTTATCGATTATTCCCAGCTCCTGTGACATCTGAGAGAGAAGTGTTACAGACAGAGGACAGAGGACGAGAAGAAGAGGGAGAGCGTCATCACTCCATCAAGACTGAGACGTGGAATGGAAACAACACACCCTATCACTTATTCTACAGCTTTAGAGAAGAGGGTCGTGAAGTGGAGAGGAAGGTGACTTAGGCACAGAGCGAGGGCAGGATGCACGACTTCAGGGTTCTAACTGCTTCCAGTCGCAGAATTAATCCACTGTTTAATCCTCTCGGCGCGTTGCTGAGGTCACAGATTAATCCTGCGAGACTTTAGTTCATCAATTCCCACGTCAGACAGGGAGACCCGACTCAGCTGCTTTGCTTTTTCTTTTGAAGCTTCTAAGGCAACAAACCCTTTGTGGATAAATGTTATGATGACTTGACACATTCTGCAGCGATGAAAGACATGAGATTTTCAAAATTAATCTATGCACCGGTCACATTTACCTCACCTGTGATATATACCATTTAACCCCCTCCTCTGAAGAGTATTTATCTATTTAAATGAGGACATATGTTGAATTCTGAACTATAGCTATTCTTAATTTGACAATGATTCAGTTTTGAGCCACAAGACCAAACTATGTTCTGTTGCTGTAATAAACACTTAAAATGTGAGTTATTTGACTGTACTAACATTTTGCTCTGGTTTCAATTATAGAGAAAATTGCTATTATTGCTATTATTACTCATAAATCAGACAGTCAAGGCCTTTACTTTGAGCCTGAAACCAAATTAGCACTTAAATGTGGTCAGTATTTACAGCTTGTACTTTGTGATAATACAGTTATGGACGGTGCAAGTCAGTGTCTGGTCTTACAAGAGTGAGGACATGCTGGTGGGCTCCTCCGGTGAAAACCCCCGTCTGGTTACAGAAGTTCAGGCCCCAGCGCAGCAGGCCGCTCCAGTCCGAGTTCCGGTCGTAGTAGTGGTGGACGATCCGGGGGAAACGCAACGCCACGTCGCCGAAAAACGCCGTGTTCTCCACCACATGGGAGTAAGCTGCAGGGAGGAGAAGACAGAGGACAATGAAACAGGAGGACATTTTGATTTGTAAGATACGTGTGTGCATAGAAAACACAGAACATGGTGATAGACAGACAAAGAAGAGGGATGAATAAACCTGAAAAGAAGGTGAAGCTAAAACTCAAGATTCTCCGGACAGAGAGTTGATGAGGATGAGGTGACAGAGGTGGAGCTATCACAGACGAGTAACAGACAAACCAATCAGAGGTGACGGGGACAGAACCAAGCGTGTGGGAGAGACGTTGACCTACATCAGCAGAGACCCTGAGGAAAAAGAAACCATGAAAGTGAGGTGTGAGTGTGAAGCAGACCTTCCTTGATCTTGTCGTCCATGGGGAAGGGGTCGTCTGGCTGCATGTTGGCCATGACCAGGATCTGCTTCGAGTCCTCCAACACCTTATAGAAGAGACACAGAGACGAGAAGTCAGGTGTATTTGTTCTACGCTGGGAATTCAAGTTAACCTAACTGTGGTGAGGACGGAGGAAAAGAGAATCAACACCGATGCTATTTTTTATATTTCATGGATCCTGAGGGGACTGACACTTATGAGTAAGTGCCACTTGGTGCAGATCTTATTAAGAATCCAGATATGTTTGATTTAAATGGGGTGTGTAAGGCATTGTTTTTTTTGGAGCCAGTGTGGACAATCAGGTTGAGGCAGATTGAGAATTCTTTCCACTTTCTTTAACAAGCCAAGATAAACTCGTACTCTGAGCAGAGCTCCCTGCTCTCTGGGCTCCTACTTCCTACTGTGGCACTTTACACTCCACTTTATGATCACTTAGGTAATAAGGTTTCTTCTGAGAGCAGAGATTTCGCAGTTTATGTTTTAAATTTCCAACAATCCTGGCTGAGATCAGAGAAGCTCTATCTCTCACATACACAGAGCGGCCCAAGAAATGCTGACAAGGTGATTCAGCCGACGAAGGTAGACTGTGCTCGTCGTCCTTGTGAGAGACGCAGAGTCCCCCCCCCCCCAGCCTACAGTGGGAGAGAGAGGCACAGGGAGCAGCCGAGTTTCGATTTTACATTCAAATGAATGCGAGGAAACATGCTGATGAATGTGATCGCTGGATTTAAAGCCTTTGATTCTCTTATCCTTCTATCTGCAGAGAGCACGAGAGGCTGGAGCCGAACTGGAGTTGTTAAAACATGCTGGATTTCGCAGGTGGCCACACACACACACTCACACTCACACACACACAGACACACACACACACACGTCCTACCTTGAAGAGTCCTTTGAGCATGATGTCTATGATCTTGTACTGCTGGTTGATGTCGTTCAGCTCCACCAGGTTCTTCAGCGCGTTCAGCTGATCCTTCCTCTTGGTCTCAAACAGCCGCTTGTCTGAGAGGAGGAGATCAGGAGGGCAAACACTCTTCATGAGGGCATGACACACACACACACACGTGTTCATGAGCATGCATTAGTTCACACAGACACACACACACAGGCGTGACTGTGCACCGGGCAGCAGCAGCAGCAGCCTCCACACTGACAGCAGAAGGATACAGATCTCCAGGTTGGAGTCGTGTCTGTGTCTGTGCGTGTTCGAGTCCGCCGAGCTGAGGGCGACAGCGGCCAGGGCCACGACCACGGCACAGAGACCCTGCATGGTCACCAGGGGGCGGCAGAGAGGCACTCTACGAGACACAGATGACATGTCATGAGACACATGGATCATCACATTGTTAAATCTCACATTAGTGACACAGGATTCAAACCATGAGGGTGAATGTCACATTTTCTTTTGATGCAGAAACAATCTCGTCAGAAATCTGGACTTCCACTGAAATGATCTTCTTCTTTCAAAGCTGCTTGGAAAGGTTCTGTCCCCTGTGATGCTTGTGGAGTATCTGAAGCAGAGAGACATGACGCGGAGATGTGTGGACAATATGGACGGCCAGAGGGGATCCAGCAGTTGAAGAGGGGGCGGGGGGGGGGGGGGGGGGCTCCTTATGTTCCTTCTATAAAACACATCTGATGTCTGGCACTTGGAAAACCCCAGAGGAGCATTTACAGTCTCTGCAGCAGACCGGCTCTCTGCTCTTTGCCCCCCCCCCCTCCAATCCAAAGCAGTGGCCGTCTTCAACATGTTCATTCAGAGGCAATGTCCTTTTCCCTCAGAGGCCGTTTTATTTTATACATTCGAAATGAGGGCATTGAAAACACGAGGAGAGACACGACAGCTAGAAATAGGACCTCATCAAATGAAAATTTGATGTTAGCCAAATTATTAAGAAAAACACGAGTGGAAATCAGGAGTAACTCGAGACGGCAGCAGCCAAAGTGTTGATGAAAAGCCACAACACATAATTCATGCATAATTTATCAAGAGGTCCATCAATACACAATCAGAGGGGTGCAAAGGGGGTAATGAGGTGGACTGGGAGTAAAGGGGGAGTCAGATTGTGAAGCAGGAGGAGGACGGGAGGTGAGCAGAGGGGTGACGGGGCGGGTGGAGACGGGCGGGCGGGTGGAGGTTGGGAAGTCGGACGGCGAGACCCTGCAGGAAACAAAAAGCTTCCTGGTGAATATTTCATCTACTTTTGCTGAGATACAGCAATAAAAACAGAAAGACACAAAGATAAGAGAACAAGCGGGAGATAGAGGAGGAGAACGAGGCTGTGCAGGGGGGGGGGGGGGGGGGGGGGTTAATGAGCAGCAGGGACTTGATTCTGCTCCGAAGAAATTAATCTTTACAAGCTTGGTTGCAAAATCCTGAAAGCTGCCGGACGAGGAAGTGAGCAAACCTGGTAGGATATGAATGTTGATTTGTCCCCTTAAGGATCTCACTCAAATCGGGGTGGGGGGGGGGGGGGGGAGATATACTGTGGATCAACAGCAACCGTTTCCAACTCCAAACCTCCTCCTGATTTGAGAAATATCATTCAGAGCCCGAAGACACTGAAAACAAACTCCCTGACGTTTGCAGCTTCTTTGCTTTCGGGGGTTTGTGGTCGTCTTTTAGAGTTTAGAGTTTAGAGTCAGCAGAAAGAAGTGTTCCCGAAGACAGCTGAGCGAGGACAATGTTCGATTAAGGTCCAATTGGTGCATTCTGGGAACATCTTTTGGGTTTCGTCCCAGCCTTCTGAGAAACGCTCTAAATATCCTTAAGTGCCGGTGGAAAGCTTCAGTATTTGTAGAGAACAGCCCCGGGGGTAGGAGGGGTTCTCTCCCCCGGCATCACCTCATCGGGTGAGTTGATATGCAGAGCAGGCAGCTCTATATATATATATATATACACACACGTAGCTCTGGCAGATATTTATAAGCCAAGAGGTTGTCGTCGTCGTTAATGCAGTCAACATATATTTCCAGCAGATGCTAAACTTTTCATGTGGCGAGGGAAAAAAGTGCTGAGAGCTTACGAAGCACCGCGAGGTTGTTAAGGAGGGGATCAATCATCTAATGCATCCATTAACTGAGAGCAGGCAAACCTAATTACACCGGCTGATCGCTGTAGGAAATCAAAGTCAGAGGAAAAGCCACCGGTGAAGCACTTAGGTTTGAGGATCAGGTTACACGTGGAGAAATGAGAAGATGCCAATTTCCCCCGTGAAGCTTCTTCTTCTGGGCTGCGAGGGAGATAAATAACCAAACATCCTCACTTTATCCTGCACCTCTTCTCAGACACACCAGCCCAGCTCACACTCCATCATCACAGGACATGTCCTCCCATATTCTGGGGACAGACTCCTCATCAAGTGTCCCAAGCTGGGGAGGGCCTGGTTCAGATCTGGCTCCATCACAGGGGAAGGAGGAGGAGGTCTGGAGGCAGAGTGGTTCTCGCCGAAGCCGGAGATTTTTCCTCTCAGCCCCAACAGCTCTCTCCTGCAGCACGGAGGTTTGAAGTTTGATTTCCTGTGTGGGAGATCCAGTTGCCAGCTTTGGGCACCGATATCTAATCACTGCGCCGAGCTGTCAGGGTGAGACTCCACACTGTGAGAAGATCTCCCACCACACGCAGTGCGATGCGTATCTGCATGTCCTCTGCCTCCAAAACAAAAAACAAAAACAAATTCAATCCGCTCCCTTCTTCTGCTGCCGACCGACTCGGTGACACTGAGGCCGAGGGAGGAAGCTGAACCCCGAGGGGAGAGGAGCTGCAGAGGGGATGGAGGAGGAGGAGTGGATCCAGATCTCCCTCAGGCCGCCTGCTGAGGAGGTTTGAGGTTCAAGGGCTGACACATAATCTCTCTCTCTCTCCCCCCCCCCCCCCTATCATCATTCATGCAGAGTCAGAGCCACGGGCATGCGTAATGGTGATGATGGCTGAGTGGAGACTGGCATATCTCCACTCATCAATTACAGACATGACTTGATTACACGTCCCCTGCATGACCCAGGACCCCCCCCCCCCCCCCCCCCCCGCAGACACCCCGTCCTTCTCGTTTTACATCCCATAATCCCACGTTCATTCACGCGCTGTGACGTGAGACACGTCCTCGAAGCTGATGAGCATCAATGTCTCTCAACGTTATTTTACGTAAGGTTTCCTTAATGGGAAGTGTTCATTCCGCCTGTCATCGCGGCTCCTCTGCCCCCGGCCGGAGGCACCATCCCGCGGCCAGCCCCGCACACCCGACCCGGTGGTGCTGGTGGGGGTGGTGGGGAGAGAGAAGCGCTGGAGCTTCCAGACACACAACTCGCGGATCACTCACCTTGTTGTAGCGGGGAAAGGGGCAGCGATGCACGGCGGCGATCAGCCCGGTTCGATATCCTCCGGATTCCCACACTGCGCGTCGGCGGGGGGGACGGGGCGGTCGGTCTCGCCCCTCTCGGTCCTCAGGTGGAGCTGCTCATTCACACGCGGCTTTTGCTGCTCCAGTCCGCCCGCGACACGATCTCACCGGCGGCTGCGACCTGGACGAATGACGGCAGAGCACGGAGGAAGGATGTGGTTTCCGCACGGAGGGATTAGAGAGGAACACACAGGCAGAGCGTGTGGCAGTGATCTGTTTCCCCTCTGAGAGTTTCATCTGCTGCAGGAAGACTTGAAATAAAAAAATATGAACATGTGAATATTAATAATATAATAATTTCATCTGCAAAGCTGAAGAAAGAGCACGTGAGCTTTGAGGCTGAATCACCACCTCAGACCTGGGGCTGGGAAATATCATCAAGAATAAGAATCCTCACAATAATAATCATCATAATAATCACAATGATAAGAATAACTTTATCTGTGTAGCACTTTTCTGAACAAAGTTACAAAGTTCTTCATAACAAATGTTGGTAAAAAGAAATTATAAAATAAAAGCTATTCGATTCAGTTAAATATTAAGATAAGATAAGATAAGATAATTCTCTATTAGTCCCACAATGGGAAGAATTGTCAAAGTATTACAGCAGCAAGAGTAAAAAATATGTAATAATAATAAGTGACATGCAATACTTGCAGTGTAAGGAATATAAGAAAATATAGAAAAATATTTAAATCCAATTTAAACTAATATATACAGTTTAAAGACATGTACAGTTAATGGACATGAATCATTGTTATTGCCTGGACAGGTGAATATAGCTCAATTAAGAGAGTAAATGTCCATAAAGGGTGCATGTAGTTTAACTGGGAGCAGAGCTGGTTGTTCGGTCTTGCTGATATACCTAATATAATAAGGTCAAGACTTTAAATGTATAGCGAGGAACCAAACAGAGAAAAAACTCCTCATTACCTGGAAGAAACCTGTAGAACTAGACTCAGTGTGGGCGACCTCTGTCTCGACCGAGATAATAGATGTCACATTATTATTTCTTTTACATTTAAATACTGTTTTTTTATAAGCTCCTGAGTGAAGGTCGTGCTTCTAAACTCTTCTTTTTTTGGGCAGAGAATGACAAATGCTTGCTAAACAAGAAAACACTTTGGTGTTATTATTGATATTGTTTTATTGCCCAGGAGTACTTGAAAAATAAATGGTTCACTTGAGCACAAATTAACTCCCTTTGTTTTCTTTCATTGAAAGCTGCCAGGTAAATTGAAGCTCATCTAATACCTCTTGCACCAAATTTATCTGGCACAAATGTTTTGTGCAAATTAACACATCCTCTTGGGTGTCAAGTTTCCAGCACCGGAGGCAGAGCCGGATAAAAACTTGTGTCAACGGCCAGAGTCTGGAGTACAACCCCCAACCCTCACTGGGATCAAACCTTCCCCCTGCGCACAGGGATTGGCATATGGGGTGAAGCCAGAAGCCAACAACTGTAATTACCAAGTCAATTACTTCTTTTGCTGTTATTTCACTTCATGTGTCTCATGAGTCACAGGGATTCAAACGTGTCACCTGCTCACAGCCCCCGGGGACTCGAGGGACTAAGCAGAAAAACAAGCAGTATTTTAATTTGACAGCTTTTTTATTTCAATTTGCCAGAAAGGCCACTTAACAGAATCCATTAACGTGACTCGCTCATCCCGATCATACATTAATACAGTAACGACAGGTTTGACCTTGACCGCTGCTGAGACTACGCAGCTGTAAAGTTCTAAACGAAGCAACATCTTTATGAAGATCGTGTCCTTCAGGTGGGGAAGGAAAACGTAGAGATCGTCTGGTTCGGTGAAATGAATGGTCGAACATAGAAGAAGGATCATAACATTGAGGTCGGCCTACAACAAAGGCACAAATGGATTTTAAATCAGAAATCAAGATCACAAAAGCTCAGAGATGAACAACTCGTCTTTAACACCACCTGTAAATTCAAAGTACTTCAGAGAAAACAATTCAAGTTTGTGGATTCTTTCACTGTGGCACTACAGTTAAGAACCTGCTGCTTTAAGATGAGAACAGAGAAACACGAGAAGCCTCAAGGACTGCAAGGATCAAAGAAACTTAACAATAAATTAAGTAAAAAGAACTGTTAAACTCATCATTTATAAACTCCATGTTTAGGTTCCCGGGAACATCAGCCGGTTGTCAGAGTGAAATCCGACAGGCAGACAAACACATCTCCAGCGTGTCTGCAGAGACGAGTCAAGGAGACAAAGGAAGGAGACGAGTCGGGTTCTGCATGTTTCTTGTGTTTGTTAACTTTAAATATCACACGACAATACTCGTTTTTATATATCACGAAGCTAATATCAAACTGCGCTGACGTTCACAGGGTATATGAGAGTGTGTGGGTGGATGATGAAGAGTGCATGCCTGTGTGTGTGTTTGGGGGGGAGGGAGGGAGTAAATCAGCCTGACGAATGTAGAGCACCTTTAAGTAGTGACGCTGAGTGAAATGCAGTTAATGACTCTGTTGTAAAACATTGAGACTAAGTGAAACGCACAACACACACGATAAATCGACCAAAGAAAATCCATGGGGATGTTCTGCTGACTCGGAGGAACAGAACGCTCGTGATGATGACTCGTGCTGCTTTAACAAAACCCCGTAAGACACACAAAGGCACGTTGGAGGTGTTTGTATATTGTGAG
The DNA here is from genome assembly GCF_949316205.1 of Platichthys flesus. Lineage (NCBI taxonomy): Eukaryota > Metazoa > Chordata > Actinopteri > Pleuronectiformes > Pleuronectidae > Platichthys > Platichthys flesus. The sequence goes on from NC_084960.1 coordinate 3,000,812, forward strand.
CCGGAGTTCCATTACATGTGAGAGTCAGTGTGTGTGTGGTTTCTACAGATTAGAGGTTGTTTCACTTCAGCTGAGGGATACAGGACGTTGCTGGGCAGACTGGGAGAGCAGCTCTTGGCTGGTGTCTGGACGCTGAGGGCCTCCATCATATTCCTCACTCTCTGCTTGTGCTCCTCTGTCGGTGGCGGCTGCAGGACGCTGCTCTGGACCTGAGTGGACGAAAGAAGAACGAGGGATTTATTCTGTGGTGTTCAGAGGAGGAGGAGAGGCCGAGCAGTGTGAGGAGAGAGAGATGAGTAATGGTTTGGGAGGTGAGAGGACAAAAAAAACAAATACTGAAGAATAGATTAAATAAAATGTCTTCAGAGAGAGAATGGTGTTGAAGTGTTTTGGCTGGACCAACATCTGACTCAGTGATGAAGTTACACCATTACTCAGCCAGGACTTCTCAAATGAACTGATGCAAACAGATGCTATTATGTAATCAGGGCTCATTTACAAACACTGGGGCCAACACACACATTTACTCACTTTATAAACACTTCAGTCTACTTTTATCCATAATAATTTCCAATAAAAAAGCTTGTAGCTTCAAATTTAGGATAGAAAGAGTCATCACTTCAACAGTCCATTAGACATTAGGATCTTGACCTCTGACCTTTAAAATCAAATTACTTTTCCTATTTTGTAATAATCATGTTTCAGCCACATACAAGCTTTAGAACTATTACATTTTTAAATTGAACCAAAGAGCAACTAAGAAAACACAATACCTGAACCCTAACTACCACTTTCCAAAACCTTATCTCACCTTAAAACTGGGCTCACAGTAACAGTCAATGATTAACGTGAGTAATACAGAAACCAACTTCAAACACGCGCCCACACACAGGGGACTTGCAAAGTGCTGAATGAGGAAGCAAGACAGGAACCACTTCTACGGCAAATATGCAAAAATTGATTTGAGCTGTGAAAGGCACATACAAGAGATACCATGAGTTTAAAGACGATGGAGCAGCAAATGTTGTTCAAAAGCTGTACTGTTGATGTAGCTGTCTACTTCAGACAATAGAGAACATAGAACAAGTGCCATATGCAGCTTAATGGAAATGAAAATCTCATAGAAAAGACCAGAGGAGGTTTTTCAAAAGGTTACAGGTCACAGACGGCAGCTACGAGCAGCGGGGGACTGGTTCATGAAGCATCACCAAGCTGCCACTGATCTGCCGCCCCCTGCATGAAGGTCACAGACTACCTGAAGGTCACTTCAAATCACCTGAGTGCATTCACTCACTGCCTGGACTAGGCTCTGTGTTCATGTGGAGCTTTTTGTGGTCGTAATAACCACTCGAGGGGCTTTTCAGTGGATCGACATTCACTCCTTCACACAGCTCCTCTACATCCAGCACTTTGTCAGACACTGAAGAGACTCATCCATATGCTGCCGGCACAGCCATCAGGAGCAATCTGCGGTTGAGCATCTTGCCCAAGGACACTTAGGCAAGTAGACTGAACAGCATGAATGGAACCAGATTAGTGGAAAGAGCAGCTAAGCGTCCTGAGCTGCTGACGCCTCCCTTCACACTTCACTGTGATCTTCACATCCAGCCTGAAGATCTGAGCTGAGTGATGATCAAGAACATGGAATTAAATCTGCTTTATGTAAGAAAAGAGCAGAAATGAACTAATAAATGTCCTAAAGGTCGTCATGAAGGTCGTCAGCGTCTTTTAAGAATCACAGAGAAATAAAAGAATATAGATACAATACTGTTGTAAGCTGCATCAGCACAATTATTGGTACAATTATGTCACCAGTTTATCATAATCCTCCTCATGCTCATTATAATAAGGCAGCTGCACTGACAGCTGTAGGGATCAGAGACTGCTGGTGTCTCTTGGTTTGAACTGGTGCAGGTTTTAAGCTGGAGTGCACAAGAGCTGATGGTATTACAGAGGATAAACTAACAGACGGGATAAAGGCTACATGTGATTACATCATGCAAAGTAAACACCCACACCCCCAGAGTCAAGGCTCACTCATAAGACTACAACAAAACCAGATTCTGGGTCCAACAAGGCTGCAGCAGAAGACTACAACAATTTACATAATGTAAATTCATCATTAAGAGAGAAGCAGCATTTGAGATTAACACCTGAACATCTGTTATTTATTTGGCAACAGCAAGCAAGTGAGTATTTTGAGGACAAGGGGCAGAATAAAGAGATGCCTCCAACAATGTTCATTGATTTAAAAGAGCCAAAGGGGCGACCGGAGGTGAATGAAGTGGCGTTAATAGGGTGAGAACAATTTGCAGTGCAAAGAGATGCAAGGAAAAAGGGGGAAAAGTGAAAGGTTGGGCATTATTAGCAAAAATTAAAAGGGGTATTAGAAGTCTGCAAGCTTTGGAAATCATGAGAAGAAGTTCTCGCCTTAGATCAGTTGTGATCTGACAAGCTACAGTGTGTGCAGAGCAAGCTGCAGCAGCTTCACCTCTGCTTCTACTCAACACTGGATCAGACACGTCCAGTGAGAGAAACATGCACATGTATTCAGAGGCGGAAATACCCAGAGGCTGTGAAAGCAAATGATGCATGTGTGCTCACAGTGCGAGTGTACACACACGTACACAGCCTCAGATGGTGGTTGTGTCAGGACTCGTGGGGGGGGGGGGAAGTCAGATAGTGATGTGATACCAGCTCACTGACAAATGTGCTCAGATAATGTCGCCATAAACTGAGATTTCACTTCAGTGTAAAAGCAGTTTGACAAAAGCCGTGAGAAGCGTGAAGTGTGTGTTTGTTTGTGTGTGTGTGTGTGTTTGTGTGTGTGTGTGACATATTGAAGCAGAGGATGACAGGAGAGAAAAATCATACTGTCGAGAATGTTGGGAGAACATTGAACCCTGCCTCCCTTAAACTGCCTCAGACACACACAAACACACACACTAACACACAAGCCTTCACACAGTCCATGAATCCCTGGCACACACTGCACTGTGAGCTGCAGTCATCATTCTGTCACTCCTCAGATTCTGAGCCACTTGCAGCATACTAAATGCATTTCTGGTCCTGTACGTGAGCAACCTGATGGAGCTGCTGCTCTTCCGTCTGTGATTAACGATTCTTTGAAGCAAACCCCAAAGGGCCTTTATGCAGTCGCTGCTAAGCTGCTGTAGCTCTAACAAGAAGGACACAAGCAAAGAGCACTTTATCAGTAACAACTGCACATCTGCTTATTCAGAGAAGCCCACAACGTGTCAACACTCCCGGCTGTTGGTGGTGATCTAACAGAGCGGGGGAATGTTTTCTTGGCAGACGTTGGTTTGAATGCCAGAGTCCATCTGAGTGTGGTTTGGGACCATGTGCATCACTTTGCTGTTGTTTATTTACCAGCTCTCAGCATCGAACAAGGTTCAATGGACATGACAATGAGTTGAGTGCAGATGTTAATGCATCTAAGACACATGTTGGAGAACCGCTCACTCAGACCAGATCCAGAGGTTGTCTGGTTTGCATGTGGCCACGTTCCTTTAGCTGTGGGGACACATATAAGTTCTGGGACACATTGGAAGGAGCTCCTGACCCTTAATGATACAATCACAAGAGTGGAAGCAGAGTGAAGTGGAGATAGACAAGCATCGTTGTGTGACAGTACATATAGAACATGCATCATCCAACTGGGGGCCGTCGATATCCCTCTTCACGATAGTCTTTAAACCGGTCAAAGCGCTCAATCAAAGTTGTACCTAGCATCACTGTGTAAAGTGTGAGGGAGTCCCACTCTGTTGTAAATTGGCATGTTGGTGGTTCTGTGTGGAGTATTTGCATCTTAAATGCATGAACAACCTTCCCCTGCTGTCTCCGTCCTGCTCTTTACGGCACATGAGAAGGATTTCAATCTACTCGACGCACTGTGTGAACTCAGAGTCTGAACTTTGTCTGAACTTGATGCCAGAGCTGCTACGGATGTGGATTTGACTGGAGTGACACGGTGTTCAAACATGCATCTATTATATAACATGCCCACTGGCCACACCTCATATAAAACGGATACTGAGTTCAGAAGAAGAGCAGCATCCTATCCCAGAGTAGAAGTTCATGATGGGAGGAAAGTTCCCCCACTGACGGAGGATTTGGTTTCAAGCAAACAAGCCTTTTTGGCAATATTTTAGATTCAACCCGAATGTCCAAAAGGGAAACTGAAAACAGTAATGAAGCAAACCTGCAAACATTGTCTAGAGAAGCTGAAAGCCTCCAGAGGCAACACTTCTAATCAACACACACCTCAGGAGTGAGGCTGCCCACAGATCACTCTTACGTTAAAGATCAAACGGAGCCGCCTCCAGATACTGAACCAACAAATCTTTCCTTGTAAAAACGTCTGGTGACTCGTGGTGTGAAGATTTCCACTCCTCTAAATCCCTACCTAATTTATTTTCTAATTCATTCATTCCAGGAGCTTAGATATTCATAGCTGCCAGTCAGAGGCCTGTTGCTGAGAGAATCTACACAATGTGTGTGTGTGTGACCCTGGATGTGTGTACACAGTGTACCTGTGTGAGGAGGAGCCTCAGGGCCTGTGCTGCTTCTCGGCTGAGCTCCTTCACCCCCGTCCTCTCCGCTGCCTCCATCACCTGAAGCAGGTCAGGCTCCCACAGGACTGACGTGCTGCTGTGCTGCAGGAGCTGCAGAAGACACAAACATGCACGCACACACACACAAACACACAAACACGGGTAGATATACACATCAGAATGCACAATCATCCGCAGATGCAGTCACAAGCAACACACAGGAGAATTAGAGTGAAGATGTGAGAGAGGAGATGTAGGTTGAAATAAATACACACAAACAGATCATACAAACATGCTCATCAGCTGAAGTAATTGGTTTTTGTTGCAGGTTGATGTTGAAGTCAATTAAATCTGCTTAATTTTGGGAGAAAATGAAAATCCAGAAAAGGTGTGGAGCTTCATTATTGACCAAAGTGTGGAGTAACGTGTTTCTGGCGTATTCATTCCTGCTCACAACCGTGTCCAAGATATCATATCAGATTTTAGTGGCATGGGTGTGACAGTGTGGAAGCTCTCACCAGTGTGATGAGTCTGAGGATGGCAGGGTGCAGCAGGCAGCCGTCTCCTGAGTTGAGCAGGCAGTAGAGGAGGAATCGAGTCCATGGCTGGCACACCGCATGTTTCCCTGCACACACACAGACACACACACACACACACACACACAGGAAACAGACCCGGGGAGAAACATGACAAGTGAGGATCCCTAATTCAGATGAGTGCTGTTTAATTTGGTCTATTCCTCCACGTGCAATTAATAAAAATGTTTAATGACTGAAATCTTGCCAAAAGCCACAACATCCAGACATCAGGAGCACGTAGAAAAACAAACAAGCATCCTAATGTGTTGCAGACAACGAAGAGAATTAAACACAACATAACAGACACAGCACTAACACTCTGGAATATTCTTTTAATTTTGTCTCTGTGTCATTTAGACATGTACAGATTGCCGACACTGTCTGCATCTCTCCTGATACCTGAAGTATCCCTCTTCCTCTGAAGGAAGCCCAGCAAGGAGCTTAGACAGTTGACAGCAGCTCTCAGCAACAGCTCGTGCTTCTAAAGAGAAAGTTAACACGCAAGAGCAAAGATGAGCGTTCACACAAAAAAAGAGAATCTTAAATCTCTTAAATGTCAAACCACTGAGTCACAGAGATTTGCCTGTGTGGATTGTAGGATATGAGCACAAACACAGTAACAAATGAACAGAAAGAAGACATGAACAACCCCCACACCCCCCACCCACAAACAGACACACACACACACACACACACACCCACGGACACATGCTCGCTAATGGACAGAGATGAAGGAAAGAGAACAAAGGAAAACTCAGATATTTTGATAACCCTCGTCTCTCTTGCAGAGTCAGTGCTGCCAGTGAGAACAGTGTGGGGTCCAAAAATACTAAAGTAGGCCAGGTAGATTTAACAGATGACAGTGGAGAGTTACAATCTGATCTGGAGGCAGAGAGGAGAAGGGAGAAGAAAAGGTTATGAGTGAGAGGGGATGAGGGAGCAATGGAGGAGAAGAGGCTGGAGGTCGGAGGAAGAACAGATGTAAAGAGATGGGATGAGCACATACACATTAAAGGGCAGGGTTTAATAAGAGAACAAACAAGAAAGAGGGACAGAAAGTGAGGAAATAAGGAGAGGAGAGAGAAGATCCGCTGTGATGATTCCTCCTACCACCAGACCAGAGCATCAAGAAAGCACAAAACGAGGAGAGAGGAGGGAACTGTTACTCATATCAGCTGCTGCCCAGCAGACGACAGAGCACTGAGCCATAGAGCTGGAGCTCAGTGCAGCAGAGGTTTTAAAACACAGAGAAATGCCACTGGTGTGGAACCAGAAGCTGCAACACAGGCCGAGGATAAAAGAGAATTCAACATGCACAACATCCAATGATACCAGTTTAATGTTTTATCCAGAGTATTTTCAGATTGTCAGAATTGTATTTATTCTGTAAATATACATTATTTATATATATAATATTCCACGTCTCAGAATCTGAATCCAAATGCACAGGATGGTGGCGTTTGCCTCTGGGATATTTAGGTTTTATTTATGGATAGTGGGAGGAAGTGGAGATGCTTTGATCATCTTTATATAGATGAAATATAAATACACAGGTTTACTCTGGACCTGTATCCAGACGACCTGTGAGTCATGGAACTGAGCTACTCACAGTATGTATGTATCTCACTGGCATAACTTCACACTAGTGCTATTACCTCCTGCAAGCCTTGGAATTTATTGATTCACAAGATCTTTGCTTCATTCATAGACCATTAACTGATGTAAGCAAAGATAGGATTCAATGTGCATGGTTTGTAACAGTGAACACTTGCACTACACTGTTATTTTTTTTACTACTGTATTATCCTGCCTATAGTATATTCATATTTATATATTTATCTTGCTTAAATTTATTATATCATACAATACCTGTTAATACTGTACTACTTCAGATATATCACTTACTGCTCATAGTTCTTATATCATACAAAAGCTGGTAATACTGTACAATTTCCTTTATTACTGCTCATAGTTCTCATATCAATACCTGTTAATACTGTATTATTCCATATATATTTGCTACTGTACATATCTTGTTTATTTACATTTTAAATACGCACAATACTCTGCACTTTAACTCCTTTTTTGCACTTCTGCTTAGACGCTAAACTGCATTTCGTTGTATAAGTACTTGTACTGTGCAATGAAAATAAAGTTGAATCTCATCTAATCTAATCTTGTGTGATCAATCATATTAATGTCCCACTGCTATGCACTGTGTGTATGTTCAGTGCACAGCTGACGCTATGAGATAAGATACATTATGATCCATTTAATAAACAGTCTATATTCTGCCTTTTTTTCTTGGAGTCAAATTGTCTCTCTCTGTGCTGGTTTTCATCCAGAAGTAATGTTTCAAACTATCAAAGTCAATAAACCAACTACACGATATTACATTTTTTGAGACACCTGCGATGCTCTGGATGTGTAAGTCATTCCGTTATGCTAACTGCTAAATCAATTGCAATCTAGTTTTCTGCAGAACCTTGTTAGTGTGAGGCAGATTCAATGTCATGCTGTCGAGATTCTAAAGATTCCCTTTTGAATGTCTCTGCTGCAGGAGACACAGGATGGAGTGAACGCAGAGAAAAGGAGAAAAAGACCCACTCGTATCATTTAAGGCTGCAGCTCTGTGAGCAGATGGTTGTGTTTATGTATTTGAGGAGAAATTGACACTGACAAATCTGATGTCATCTTTTTGGTTTAAAATTGTTGCACATATTGTTATTAACTTTAATTACTGTGCATAATCTACTAATGGTTGTTCCTGCCTCCTACGAACAGGAAATGTGGAAAACCTAGACTCAACATTTTCTTTTGATGGAAAATTAAACATTATGTTCAAGACTGTTCAATATATTTAGTTCTAACCCCCAGAAGTGGTACAACCTGCAATAGAAGTCCAGTGAGAGCAGTTGAGAGGCACTGGACCCCCCTGGAGCTGAGCGGGAACAACGCTCCGTCTTGGACCCCCGGGGGCTCAACCAAATCAGAACCAGTGCTCACACATACGACTGCTGATACCAGGTTAACGTCAAGTAGAGCCTGCAGCAACCTCAGGCCGCTGACTGAAAAGAGAAGTGAGAGAAGAAAGAGAGTGAAATGGTTGGAATCAGAAGAAGATGGAATGCATAAACACACAGAAAGGAAGTGGAGAAAGCAAACGAAAGTAGAGGGCAAGGCCACAGAGGAAAAAGGTGCACAGCAGAACCGAGGGTGTGAGTGAGTGAGTGAGTGAGTGAGTGAGTGAGTGGGAAGTGGAAGTATGAAATAGAAAAAGATATTAAAAGTTGGCAGCAGAGGGAATAGAAGCACAGGAGAGCGGCAGAATCACAGATGAAAGGAACCGAGTGCGAGTTTTGAATAGAAATGTGACAGAGAGGGAGCGAAAGAAGTGAAAGAATTCAGAGCCGAGTGTAAAGAGTGTGTGAGGTGGTGAGAGACGGGCTGAAGGAAGGGCAGCAAGGCTGAGGGATCAAAGTAGTGATGGAGATACAGAGACGTGGTCCAAAGTGACTAGTAAAACACAGCGGGTCCAATGTGCAACCTTTCAACTACTTGAATTCCACTTATGCCGTGTACACTGAGATTAGAGGTCAATGAGGGGCCGAACACACAATTAGCGGCAGAAGAGAGGAAGAAGAGGCAGAGCATACAGCAAATCATAAAAAAGAGAGTAGAAGAGGAGGCAGAGTGAGTGAAAGAGTGAAGAGAGAGAGAGAGAGACAGGCAGGCAACGAGATGGGGAGCCAATACATCACAGCGATCGTGACAGGCCACTTATCCAGCTGACAGATGGAGACACAGGAGCAGCAGGGATGATCTGTCTGCGAGTGCTGTAGCAGGATGTGGGCCACTTTATGTAATGAAATTGTGTGAAATGCAAGCCCAGGGTTTTTGGGTTACCTCCCGATGCATAACATTAACAGCCCCTGTCCCCACGGAACCTTAAAAAGCAAACAGTGGTGAATCTCATTAGTCTGTCCTGAGGTTTGTGAACTGTATGGAAGGTGGCTGGCTGCAGTAATCAAAGCTGCTTGACTTTGCTCAAATCCGAACCCAGCTGATGTGCACTGTGGTTTAACACATGCGCTCGTGTGGCTGCAATAGAACTGAACAGGAGGGATTATCTGAGGAAAATACGAATATTTAAAACAAGACAAAACACAAGCTGCTGGAAAGTCACTGGAGTATTCTTAGGTTACACGTGCGTGCTAATCAGTCAGCATGATGAATTGTTTCGGCTTCTGCTGCCCGCATGAACAGAAAGTATTTCAAAAGATAATCATCAACTAAAAAATTCAGAGTTTTGTCACCCAGCAGGAGATTGTCTGTGTGTCTTTTCCGAAAGAGCAGTCGCTCCACAGCTGCGTCCAGACTCCAGCTGACGCTCTTATGGACCTTTAATAATGATGAAAGATAAAAAGGAAGCAGACGGGAGAGAGGGGAGAGTAAGAAGAATAACACAATCAGGTCAAAAGCATCAATAGAAGTAAGAATGTATTACGTCTGCAGTGCCAGCAGAGAGCCAAGAGAAGAAAGTGCATTTTAAACAGATCCAATTTGTGTTTCATTCTGCGCCCCACATCTGAATCTGCGCTCTCATGTATAGGTTCTGTGTCTCGCCCTTGACTGTGGGAAGTTTTGTCCTGAAGTTGTGATAAGAGCAGAGCTGAGCTGCAGCATGTACCTGAGCTGAGTGAACATGCTGCAAGGTAATGAGGGAGGACAGGAGGAGCTGGCTGCAGCACAGCAGGGAGGAAGGAGGACAGGCTGATGGAGAGAGGGATGGAGCAGAGGAGGAGGAGAGGACTGTCTGCAGCTGGTCCATCAGTCCACTGTTGGAGAGCAGCATGGAGACAGCTGGGGAGGAGAAGGCTCTATGTCATCACACTTTGATGGGAACTGCACTTGTGCAACTGTGCGTGTGTGTGTGTGTGTGTGTGTGTGTGTGTGCATGAATAGCAGTTGGTCTGGATTTATACGTGGTGACACACTCCAGGCAACCACTCACATTTATTAACCATTTCTGTGGCACCTGAGACACCTTTGGGACGTATGTCAATTGGAATGTGTGTTAAGCTTGTTAAATATGAAACCCACACACTGACACTGACACCCACACACACACACACACACACACACACACACACACACACACACACAGGTGCTCGAACCTGAATGCAAGGATTTTCTCACTTTCACTTTATACTGCAACTGGAGTCTGGCACCTCAGCCTTAACCAAACCAGGTGCATATATATATATATACACACATATATATATAGCTGCCAATTGTAAGAACTAGAAAAACTACATTTAAGTTTACTATCTGACTGTTTGCCTTGAGTGAGAGAGACTGAAGAACGACTGTGCTACTCTGGTGCAATACACCAGCAACTATCTCGCCCAAGGTTGACCCCCCCCCCCCCCCCCCATAAAGCAAACCACTAGGGATGCAGATGGTGAATCGAGGTACTGGCTGCAGCAGAGACAGTAAACCAATGCTTTGGGCATAATTATCTCCACCTCCCAGTGGCACCCTGCTCTCTGGCCACTGGTCCTATTAACAACAACTGCAGCCCAGTAACCTCCACTGAGGCTTGTTCCCCTCCAAGTCTGCGCCGGCAAATCATTTAGGTTGTAATAAAATCTGTTCCAATCAAAACGTCATGTCGTATAATTGATGTTGTTGATATGAGGCAGTGGAGCATGTCTTGATTCATCTTGTTGATTATGTTGACGGCAGCTCACGGTAAATTATTCATTACCGAGTTCCACAGAGGAGCCTTTCTTCTATATTTCGGCTCATTAATTGCAATGTTGTGTTTGTTGGATTCTGTTTTGTTTCCTCTCGAACAGACATGTCTAAAATAATAAAACCTTCACCTGATAGATTCCCTCAACATACATGTTTCTCTCTTATATGCTAAAAGAAAAATGTAGAGTTTTTGTGCGGTGTTCATACAAGACATATACATCTACTGACCATGTTACTGCACAAGTGTCTGTTTGTCTGTTTTTGTTGTTTTGGCTATGTGTATACAGTGGTTAGGTTTAGCAAGGTGACAACACAACTGTGTGAGAAGTTTCAGACATGACTGCAGAACTACACGTGCACAAGTGTATGAGTAGTCTCCAGGACTGAGCCACAGCCTCTGCATCATAAAGATGTACAGCAGGTGTCAGCTTGTGTGATTATTATTTCCTCTGTGTCTCAGTGCTGCACATTGTCCAGGGTCAGCCGCTCACCTCTGTCAACACAGGGCAGGAGAGAGACGCTGAACCGGGGGGGGGGGGCAGAGGGAGCGAGACACAGACACACAGATATAGGGTGAAGAGGGTTTGAAAGATGTCAGGATAGTAAGGAGGGTGAGACAAGTATGTGAATCCAGAGAAGAGTGTGTCTAACCTCTGTCACCGCAGTGTGCAGGACACAGGCTCAGGCAGCAGTACAGGTAGCTGAACGCAGGCAGCAGGCTCTCCACGTTGGTCGGTGTCAACTTTCCTGCGATATTACTCACTGACCCACACAAACAAAGGATTGTAGAGTCCAGAGCGTTAATGGATCAGGGTACTACACTTAGAATCAGCAGCCCCTTTGGAACTCACCATGGTAGAGCAGCTTGAAGTGCAATGCGTCCGTCTTTCTGTAGGAGGAGGATGAAGACGAGTCACTGGCCTGCATCACAGAAAGCAGCTTCAGCACCAGAGGGAGCGAGTTCACTGCTGAACATAAAGAGACAAAAGACAAAGTAAGAGTGTAAACGGACACTTTAAAAAGAGACAATGGTGTGAGAGACAAATCAGCAAAGAGAAAGAAAGCTGAGAGACAGTGGTGTGTATGAGAGAGAGGAAGAGGAGGGTGCAGCTAAAAGACTGACACTCATCCTGAATTAACCTTTCATCTCGCCTCATTACTGAGACAGAAACCTGTGATGTTCCCCGGGTAGTTTTAGACATTGTCTAAACTGACACTGCACATTTCCTGAAACAAGTGAGGTAACACGAGTTGGCTGGAGCATTCAGTACAGTGTTCACCAAGAAGAAGCAGAAAGAAGAAAATTGTTTTAAGGTGCAAGAAGACAACGTGCATGGTTACCCTATCAGGAAGGAGACTGGAGAAGGATCAGGCAGAGCATTCATCTAAATACCCCTTCCACTGATGTAGTGCATTGCATTAAAACATCTTCCCTCTGGATGCTGCTGCATTAGACTAATATAAAGTATATATTAATACAAATTAGAGAAGGCTCAACTGGACCACATGCAGCCGAACGCTCTGTAATTCCCACAGGGCTGGGGATGAGCAGAGAGCATGCAGAGGCTAACCACTGCAACAGATTCTCACTCCCCAGCCGGCTCGCGGGTGTTCTGCCCTTTAGCTGCGCTCATTAACCTCGTCAAGTAAACAGATAGAACGATGACACCTCGTCCAGAATCGCCATCTTAGAAGCTCAAGAGTTTTAATGTCTGATATCTTGAAAGTTTGTTAATTCTAGCAGGCAGTAAACAGGAGTCATTGCTGCATTTACAGTTTATGCTCCTAGCATGCAATATTTATACACACAAATATGGCAATAACAACTTTAACAAGGCTATCTCATAACCATGGTTTAATGGCCTAACAAACATAAATTGTCACAGGTAATTCTATTTAATGATCCAGTATAAACGAATAATTACACTGGGTCCTGACGCAGCTGTCCAACAATTATTAGGAGGCAAAAGCTGGCGTAGAATGTTTTAGCCTCATTTCTTAACTTATAATTAGATATCTGAATTAAAACACAATGTAATGGCCGTTCTCTGGAGAGACATTTAACAAAAATATATTTTACTAATGAAAAACTTTCCAGTCAATATGGAGACACGGGCATCTGAGACAAATAAAGCTTGGGTGTGGCTGATGATGTTGGCTTTTTATAAAACTGAGATTTAATTAAGAAACTTTCAGAGTTTGCTGTGTGGGGAGAAAAAGGACTGCCAGGCTGGATTTGTTCTACTGCGTCTCCCAGTGCAGGAGCCCACTGGGAAGACTCATATACCCGCGTGCATGTGTGGGTGTACTATTGGTTTTGAGCTCGTACAGAGTCGAGACAATTTCATTTAAAGCTTCCATTTGCTATGCAAAGTCTTAACATGTTTGTCAGAGGCATAAAAAACATATAGGAGGAAAACAGTGTTGCATCATAAAAACTCAGCCGAGTAAACAGCAAAATTTATCTCAAGTGAAACGAGCTGAATCTGGTCTTCAACGATAAATATAAAGTAAAAATATCTGACTGATAAAAACACTGCCTGAATGATTATGAAATGTCTTCATGTCGCTCCTACAGGGTAATTGCATTTTTGTCTCAAATGCATGCTAAAGGAATTCAATAACGAAGTTCTTCTGGCAGTTAATTGTCTCTTACCTTGTGTGGTGTGTCCCTGCCCGAGCCCATGACCCTGAACCTCCACACTGAACCTCTGTAGGGCCTGCAGGAGCCTGGGTTTGGCACACAGATCAACCTCGTAGTCTCGTCGACCACCCAAAAGCACTTGTAGCACCCCGAGGGCTCGCTCTGCCAGGGGGGGCTCCCTGGTGCACAGCATGTCCTATACAAACACGCAATCAAACACAAAGACACAAACAGACTAGTAATGAAAGTGTGATCATTTAAATGTGACCAGGTTGTTTCTTACCAGAAGGGTCAGAACGACAGTCGGGTACTTCAAAGTCAGAAGCTCCACGGTTTCTATGTCTGGCTTCTGTTCCGGCCTTTCTCCTGCATCACCTTCTTCACCTGCCTAAACCCAGCAATGTCATCCAATCAGCTTTTCATCAGTTCAGAAGAAACTATAAAACTTAGTCTAAAACATTCTATGCAAAACAAATGAACTTGTGAAACTCAAAGTTATGTCTGAGACAGACGTGGAAGAACGACAGCCCCCTCACCATGGACGTCCTGGCATCCGCCTCCAGTGTTTGCTTGGTCAACCAAAGTTCCAGGACCAAGGCCCCAAATTTCTCGGCCAGCTCCGGATAGCGACAGATGAAGTGGAGGAGTGCGGGATGGTGAATGTAGAGGGATGAGAAGCTCTGGCACGACGACAGCGCTTTGCTGATGCAGCTCAGAGGAGCCTTTTAGTAGGTTGATGATGAGAGATGGATAAGTACTTTATTTCAGATGAGCCCACACACACACACACACACACACACACACACACACACACACACACTGCTTTCTCCGTAGCTGTCAAAAAGTTTGATCTATAGTCATCTGCATCACAATCTATTCTGCATCAAAAGATGAATATGAGCCGTCTAGGTTTGATTCTCAGTGTTGTTTGGCCTCTGGTCCCAGCACATGTCCTCCTGATCAATGGTGAACACCGTCATCTTCACGAAATCTTAAATACAGTTTAATGTGGCATTGCTTGTAGGCAATCTTTGTCTAAACTGCACTTTGATACTGCACCAGTTTACACAGGTGACAGAATGTGTTGTGTTTACTGAGCTGATCAGTTACCCTGTCCAGGCCGGGGCTCTTGTCCTGTGTCACCGCCAGCAGGTAGAGGGCAGAGCGGAGCACCGAGCGAGGCAGGACGCAGCTGCCCTGCTCCTGCACCGACTGCAACAGCCACAACACGCTGGAGAACACTGTCTGGTCTGGGAGGAGCCTGACACACACACACACACACACACAGACATACACACAAGAATGATGACACCATCTTATTTCCAACACTCATACGTGTGGCCAAACATTTACATACGAATGTACACAACCACGCAGACATAGAATGTACTTGAATGTCAAACATGCATCAGCAGACACGTCGGGTGTGTGGGTGACAATGTGGACAAATATACAAACTCTGTGTGCAAAGCAAAGAGCTCTCACGCACACATACATACACAAACACAGTGAGTTGGAATGTGTACCATCGCACAGACACGCCACCAGAAAAATCACCACACTGATGCTGCCTCGACTTTCATGAGCCCAGTCTCGTTATTTAATAGCCACACGTCGTGTGCACAGATCTTAGATCAGACTACACGTCGGCTACACACTCAGTCCTTTGACGATGTAAATCTCCGTCCACGGCTGACATTGATCTTGATGAGACCACTTAGTGGCAGGGAGAGACTTTCATTGCCTCCCAAAAGGTTAATGCAAAACCGAGGTTCCACTGAAGGACGGATCCAGCTTTCCCAAGAAGCGGATGTATCTCCGAGGTCATAAAATATGTACTTAAGAAAACCCTCACAGGGCCATGGGGGTGCTGAGGGAGAGAACTACAACCACATGCAAAACCAACTAGTTTCCTGGTAGAACAAAGTGTTATCAGAATAAATAGATGCTGTGATATGTCACTACAGCAATTCTCTCATTCACACTGTGGACAATGTTTTTTAATCCAGACATTACAGTCCTGTTGCATACAGAAATTATATAGGAGAATAATTTCAGTACACCTGAAAGCCTACCTGTCTCCCTGCTGCAAGGCAAGGTGCAGCATGATCACCACACAGTACTGAGTGGCCCTCGGCCCTTTGTGTTCAGACAGCTGGAGTCCTGGGGCCTCGCACAGCAGAGAGGGCCAGTCGCACAGACGCCAACACACAGAGGGAAGGTTGTACAGCAGAAGGTTCTCCACCTCCTCAACATCTGGGGGAATGAGCAAAGAAACTCACCAATAGAAAAGAACTGAGTTTAATCGACAAGAGTAAGAGCAGGAACAGGACAGAGTTATAGAAAGAGGGAGAGAGAGATATTGTAGGAGAAATAAGCATAGAGAATCTAGAGGAAGGAGAGAGATGAATGATATCAAGTAAAACACAGCAGAAGACTCCCTGAGGCCTCATTTAAAATGGACTATTACTCATCAATGTTATGTTTACGACTAAAGCCAAGCCAAAGCAGTGGTTTATGAAAAATTCATCTAGGGGAAAAGTACACTGATTTCACACTATCCCAGTTATCTATATTATTACCAAACATAAAATTTAAATCCATCATTAACCAAGCTATGACTATCATCGATGCTTCAATTAAATTGGAATATTCTGAGAAAATGTACTCTAGGAAAGTTATAAGAGCATTTCTTTTTTTGAGTAAATTAGGTCCCTGAAGAATAGGAAGACAAGATGAAGAAAGCACATGGAGTGATTTGAAGAAAACAGTACGAAGGGACGTGAAGCTGCGAGGGATA
Source organism: Platichthys flesus (assembly GCF_949316205.1). Lineage (NCBI taxonomy): Eukaryota > Metazoa > Chordata > Actinopteri > Pleuronectiformes > Pleuronectidae > Platichthys > Platichthys flesus. Next base: position 3,017,168 of record NC_084960.1, read on the forward strand.
GATGAAGGAGGGACCGTGATGAGGAGGGCGTGGACGTCTTCAAGGACGGGAGGACTGAACGACTGGGAGAGAGGGCAAAAGACGATTATGTGAATAATACGACATAAGATGGGAAGAGAGAAAAAGAGAGAGACCAACTGCTTTGAGACGTTGACGAGCAAAGGAGGGGAGTGAGAGAAGAGGAGAGGATATCAGATGCAATAAAGATCGAGTTGAGAGAGAACCAGGGAAAATGGTGCTGTGCAGTGAAGTCTCTTGCAGGAAAAGACAGCGATGGCAAGAAGGAAGGAGACAAATGTAGTGTACAGTATGAGGGAGTCGACGGGAAGCTGGGCTGCAGCACTGAAAGGACTGACACAAAGAGAAGAGTCCCTGATGCATCACTACACACTGACTGTAAAGCCAAAGCATGGTCTGTGGGGAGTGAGACTTATAATCAGCCAGTGAGGAAAACAGAGTAAAGAAGGTAATTGGAGTTCAAGAAAAAGAGAGAAAGCGGACAGGAGATAAATAAAGACAGGAATCAAACTGGGAGATGGCCGCCTGGCTGGCTGCAGATTGATGGCAAGACAGAGCACAGAGGTCTGGAGCTCCACTGTGGAGGAATAGTGGGAAATAAATGGCACTGAATAGAAATCGAGGGACCTTCTAGGTTGACAAAGTGGGGAATAAGAGAATGTGAGAGGGGAAATAATAAATGGGAGGAGAGGAGAGGAGAGGAGAGGAGAGGAGAGGAGAGGAGAGGAGAGGAGAGGAGAGGAGAGGAGAGGAGAGGAGAGGAGAGGAGGGGCATTTTCATTAATATCCATAGATATGTTACGGGCTGCAGACTTTCTATAGGTGACTTCAAACCAAAGTATTTTTATTTCTTAAATACATTTCTGGATGGGATCTTTAGGCTATTAATAAGATATGATTTCAACTTCTGACCCGATATTCTTTCCACAAAACTGTTCAACCTTGATAATAATCAGCAGTTTCCTCACCACGGCCGCCTCAGGTTAGTGGTAGCTTCACACAAAACTGACAGGAACAACAGGGTTTCCACTGGTGCAGCATGTAGCTCTGTGTGCGGTGCAAGAGTGTGTTTGTGCATATTTGCATACCAGTCTGGTAAGAGCCAGAAGCAGGGTCTGACTGGGAAAGTAGACACATACTGAGTTTCTGTAGAAAACCACAGCAAGACGCATTCAGATCTGGGTTCCTGCGAGACGGAGAAAATAAACATGAATACAAAGAGAAGACAGACGGATGTGAGCAGGAACACTGAGATAAAGAATAAATGAGGACACCTGAGACAAATACAACACACATCCTCCACAGTTCACGACCAACAGAGGGAAAAAGCACAGTGAAACTCACAACTTAGACCTTTCAAATATGAAACAGAGACACGGTTCAGTTTCATTACAGCTCAGAGCAGAGGGGCCTAAAGCCTCCAGAGGCAGCCACACTTCTGACCACACTAAAACACACAAAAGGACAAACAGACACACTTACACAATGCAACCACAAAAGCACATTTGCTCACATACACTTAACTGTGAAATCTAAATACACGCATAAAGAGAGACGGAGGCTTTGAAGCTGCAGATCTGTCTCTGAGAGACGAGGCTCACTGCTGAGAAGACGGCTTACTGACAGATGCCAGAGTTCTGTTATCTGTCTCAATGTGTTCCGACAGGGCAGGATGAAAAGAACCTAACTCTCACAGTGGTTTAACTCACACACACACACACACACACACACTTTTTACACAACAGTGCTTTGTTAAATGCTGTGTAGGGGTGTGACTGAGTATGTGTGTGTCCCTTGAGGTTATCCTGTTACAGTTACCTGTTTCCCGCACAGAGCAGGCCTTTGTGTTCAAGAGCCAGCCTGAAGAAACCAGAGGATGCTGCAGGGAAGAGCAGAATAAAGCAAGGGGGGGGGGGATACGGAAGAGGAGGAGAAGAGTAGAATAAAGCAAGGGGGGGGGGTACAGGAGAGGAGAAAGTTAGATACAAGTTATTTATGTAACACAATGTTTGCACCTATTGTAAATCAAATTCTCTGACTAAATACCTGAGATCAGTCACATGATTTAGTCTCAGATCATGACCCCTAGAACGTCACATTTTTTCACACAGGTTTTAATGCATCTCTCTGCACACATTAATTCTAAAAATAGACTATAACATCAAAGAATAAAAGCTCGTCAGATACATCAGAGATAATGGGACATTCTGTTTTAATTCAATGGGGGAAAACCAGGTCATAAAACTGTATTTAATGTCTTTTAGTGCTGCAGTGAGAGTGAATGAAAATGAAACAGAGAGCGCGAGCGAGAGAGAGAGATAGAGTGTGTGCTTTTTAATCTCATTTAGCTACCAGCTCACTTTCTTCTGGAGCTGTGCCAAGTCGCTGCCCAGTCAAATCTGCAGAACTCTGTTTCAGCGCTCGCAGCACAAATATGAAGCTTATGTTTATTTTTAATGCCGCTACACTTCTTGTCTAAACGCCCCGGGCAACAAGTTCCCTGTCAATAATTCAGGCTCATCGAGTCAACTGCCAGCTTTTTAGAGTGAATTTCTTCGTGCGATGTTACATTTAATCAAATTATTACCTTTGATGAGAGAACGATCAACTGGTGCTGTTTTGGAAGAAGGTCAAAATGCACAAAATATGGATTTTACTTTTGTAAACACTCGCGAGCAAGAGAAACAGAGCGGTTCAGTGGTTCAGTGGGAACATTATGTGATAATGAAACAAAATAAATTTACTTCTTGTTTGCATGATTACATTGGAACGGAAATTGCCTGGGGTTTTTCGTTATTTAGTTTAGTTAGAAATTTTAAATAAAAAAATTACTGTAAGCAAGATGTTGAAGTGAAAAACATAAATCTTGTTTAGATGGGGCGGCTGTGGCTGAGGGGTAGGGTGGTCGTCTTCCAACCTGAAGGTCGGCAGTTCGATCCCCAGTCTGACCCATCTGCATGCCGAAGTGCCCTTGGGCAAGATGCTGAACCCCCAATGGCCCCCCCCCCCTTAGAATAACAAAGTGCTGCGAGTAGATGCACTGTATGAATGTGTGTGTGAATGTAAAACTGTACTGTAAAGCGCTTTGAGTGGTCATCAAGACTAGAAAAGCTCTATATAAATACAAAACCATTTACCATTACAATTCTCTGAGGTACACATATGTCACTGGAAAGAATTTACCCCCAGTTTGTAAGAAGCCTCCAGTAACAAGACTGAAAAGTGGGGCCAGTGTGCCTGTCATCTCCGATACTGGTTTCATGAATCTCACCACAGTGTAACAGAACTTTGTATCTGTGAAACTAGATTTAAAATTCAAATCATTATACAGCGTTTCTCACTCACCTAGCTTATTTGCAAAGTCAGGCATCAGGGGCGGGAGGAGGGTGAACTGGGAGGACAGGATGGAGTAGAAGTACTGCAGTATCTGAGCGTTGGGTGCGTGCTCGTACATCCTCTACACACACACACACACAAACACACACCAACATCAAATCACAGACAAATGACCAGGACTTCAACTGTAAACTAACATTTTTCTTGTCTGACAGATTTTTGGCTGGAAGGGAACAAGATTTAGAAAAGTATCATATTAAATAAACGATTAGTTGCACTACATCAGACTCAATGATCGATGGATCAAACGTCCCTGTGCACACAAAGCTAATGAGAGCAGAGTCTGTGTGGCTGTGTTTATTAATACAGTCATTTAGAGGGAACAGCTGGAGAGAGCTCGATAATCACTGTGACCCATTTCTCAGTATACATTTCTCTTGTGACTGGCTACACTTGTGTGAGTGTGAAGTTTAAGGTGAGATGATGAGTTGGTTGTGTGCATGTGCGAGTGTCAGAGTCTCACAGTGACGGTGGGAATCCAGATGGAGTCACAGCAGTGAAGCAGAGTGCGACACAGAGACTCCAGTGAATCCTGAGAGGAGCCTTGTCTGGACGGGGCAGTGAAGGCGTTCTCCTTCAGAGCAGGGTCTGAGGCACACTCCTCAGCCAACCTTGGATACACACACACACACACACACAAACACACCGGTATAAACTCAATGTCTTAACTAGGGCAGTGTCTATTCTAAACCTGTCTGATAGAATGGGCTGTTCTTGGCCTGTGGTGATGCTTCCTGCAGTTTTCTTTCCGTAACTGTAAAAATGTGACCTGCGGTAATTTAGCCGCAGCCAGTAAAGACCGGCTGCTGCACCACAGAACCCTGAAGCCACGCCCCCAATGCTGCACTGAAAGCGGTTCACCTTTTTATTTAGTCTAGGGGAATTTGAGTGTTTGACGATAGATGACAAAATAAATCTTTAAATCATATACTTTACAACTTCAATCAACAGAGTTCTACTCTAATAATCACTGAACAATGAATTGACTGAACACTAAGTAAATCCGTTTTTTTGCTCCTGAACTTCCTGTTTAACTCCCTGAACATGTGACCTGACAGCGCTCTGACCTGCATGCAGCCTGAAAACAAACCAGGGCCTGGAGCAGAAATCCCTCGGACCTGGAAGCCTGGCTGCTGAGGCTTGACCGCCTCACAATCCCCTGGAGAACAGCGAGAGAGAGAGAGACGGGAATGAAACAGAACAGGGGGAGAGAAGAGAGCAGAAGTGAGACGAGACACGAGCAAATATTATTACATCACCGAAGAAATTATCATTTCATCAAAGCATATTATCCAAAAGATTTCCTCCAGGAAATCATTAAAGATTTATCTAAAACAACAACATTTCTTTCTTGAGACCAACACCAAGAAACGCTGAAATCTACAGTAAATATCTGCCTGTTGGGTCCAATTAACAGCCAGTGAAATGTAATCTTCAATCTGCATTACGCCTCATTATAAAGTGAATGTGATCATAGAGAAGCTCATTTTTTATTTAAAATTCAATGATATCAACCAGGCAAATTTTGATAGTTAAATAACATTCACTGTCACGATATGCAACAGACTTCCAGTTAAGATTTTGACAGGGATCAGAAAAGGACACACAGTCAAAATATTAAATGTCATTATTAACCACAGGAAACTGTTTTTGGAGAGGTAATTCATGAGAGGGGAGCAAACAGACATTTCTTTTCACCACCAGTTTATGAATGTTATTATCTGCTGACTCACAGAGCTTCTCCGCTGAGTGGAGGAAAGTGGGGACAGCTCAGAGAATCTGTCTGTGATGGCCTCCACCAGTCTTCCCACCTCACTGTACTGTACTGGTCTGGCCTGATGGTTCAGTCTGGAGAGTTCAGAGCAGATTGTTTATAAAGAGGAACAAACAACCCATCACTGCTTGAGTGTCCTTGACACTGTGTGAGTTGGTAGGTGCGTTTGTGTTCACCTGAAGAGGGCGGAGGCAGCGCTGACTCCCTGTGTGGCAACCAGCAGGGAGGAGGAGGAGACTCCGGCTGCCACGGCCTCTGAAGCCGCCACGAACCCTGGACCGCTGGGGAACAGACGCACACTCAGGGGCTGCCTGTTCACATACACAGATAGACATACTTTTCAAAAATGACATTAATCAAAGATAAATAAGTCGACTGTTGCTGTCGCTAATCAGCAAAGAAGAATAGATCCTAGACAAGACAGAAAAACAGTGATAAATTCATCAAGAGCCAGTAAATATGTAAAGTTAAATCGTGTTATACTGTAATGATGAGTCTTTGGCAAAAGTACAAAGACAGGGAGCAAACTTTAGAGATTTTAGCTGATAAATGTTTTCCACATGGACGTGACTAAAGGCCCAACAAAAAGCAGACCGGCTGATACCTGTCATTGTTTGGCTTGATGTGCCAATACCAACAATGAAAGGTTGCTGAGTCCTGTTGAAGCAAATAGTGCTGACCTATTGGCGTTACAAAGATCACCAGTTTATGTCTCTGGTCCATGACGCAGCGCTACAACATCTGTTGTGCGGTTGTTGTGCTGACTGGCTCACTGTTGCCACAACACGAGACGCATACGACATCTTAAATAACACATCCATGCACATAAAGGTGAGCGCACACAGACACACACAGGCTGGTTCAGCACTTTAAGAGCTCTGATCGAGACACTTTTCAACGTTCCACTCAGCGTAAAGGACAAATTTCTCCTCGCCATTTGACATCTCTTCCTCGGTATCCTTTCAGTGTGCGGGATGGAACATGCCATTAAAATGATGCCAACCTTGCAGAAATATGACAGTGTTTTACAGGCTTGTGATATACTCTCATCTGTGAGCCAACCCACAGTTAATTCAAATCTAATTAAACTTGTAAGAGCACCATATTTAACATATTACTGTGTGTCAGTGAAGCTGAAGATGTCCACTCTGTTCGCTTTGAGTATAAAATGAAATCATCATCATAAATGTGTGAGGTTTTGTAGATATTACAACAGATAAAGCTGATTGAGTCAATAGTTCACTAACCACTGCAAAATCAATATCTCAAGATGAACTCCTTTAACATATGATCATTATTCCAGATCAGCAACATATCTTTGCAGGGTTCAGTTCAATTTCTTTGCTCACTGACTGAAAATCCTGTTCAAGGGAGCTGCACATCCAGTGGAGTGGAATCACTGTGGCAGTGTTCCAACAGACCGGTCTCACCTCTCCAGTATCTCAGTCAGGAGCAGCAGACCTTGTTTCTGCACCTCCAGGTTGGACAGCCGCTGAGCCTCCTTCAGACTGCGCACCAGGGATTCAATACCTAACACACACACACACAAACGCACACACACTGCGTCAAATACATTCTAATAATCAACTCTACCCACAACCAGACATGCGGCCCCCTCTCCAAACACTCACATTAGTCTGATCTTGCTCAGTGCCAGAGTTATTAGAGTGAATACAAATACACGCACAAAAGGCAAACCAACACACACAATAGTGCACGTGAAACAAAGTGGCAGAGGTACATTTATCTCATTATCTGTAACACAACGTCTGATGTAGCTCATAAAGAGAGTGTGGCTACACAAGATGCACTGTTTCCTGGTGAATTAACTCTGCACTTCAAGTGTGTTTGATCATTTTATTGAAGTTGAAGTGCTGCAGGATTAAAAAACGCCAGTGGAACCTGAAAAACAACACCTAATGCAAAGGTGCACAACAAACACATAAACCCACATGACACAACTGTGTGTCAGAACAATGTTCATCATGTTTTGCCGGGACTGATATCACTCTTGTTATTGTTATGTCTTGTCTGATTTGTTGGATGTGTCTGAGCTGTTGCCTAATCAGCAGCAAAGTTTACATGAACCCTGCAGTAATAAAACATCAGAGCAACACAACTCAAAAAAAGGGAATATTGCAGTAAAGTGTGTAACCGGAGCAAATGGCTCCACCACCACCTGGAAGGTTTCATAAAAATGTAATGTTACTGATTGAGACGCTTCTGTGTGAGCTGTAACACGGCTCATCTCTCCATCAATTACTCATCAGCAATAGTTTTCTGAAACATTAACCGATATACCACCAAACATAAAATGTAAGTTCTATTGGGAGACACACACACACACACACACAGACACACACATGCATACACACAATGAGTGTTTGCCTGTCTGTCTGAGTTCTCTCACCATAGACAGAGTGACACTGGGAGAAGAACAGCGGGTCCTCGGTCAGTAACACCAAACAGCTGTAGACTGACCACAGCAGCATCTCACTGTTAGTACTGGCCAGACGGTCGAAGAGAAACTCTGTGAGAAGAGAAAAGAGAGAGAGCGTTTAACAGGGATGACAGAGAGAGGCAGCTGTTGGATGTGTGTGTCTGTGTGTGCACATCACCAGGTATGTCCGCCTGGATGAAGGGGGCACTGTACTGACTGGGAGAATGAACCAGCACAGCGGCAATACACTTGGAACTGGTCACCTGCAACATCTCATCCCCACTAAGCAGCAGCTGTGAGATACGTTTCATGGGCTTGATATGAATCCACCAATCAACTGAAGACATGATTTGCATTTAAATAGAGGACCAAAGTTCCAGGTTACTGATGACAGACATGAAGCAAGTTTGTCAAATAGAATCTGAAAATTCATTTGATTTATTTTATTGCTTAGTTTTAATGTAGCACTGTTTTTTGCCTTTGCAACTAAAAAAACATTTCATTTTCATAATAGCTTGTAGTTTTCCGGCATGACTGATTAACAGTGAGTTTATCTGGTGGAATTGATCCGAAAAACAACACGTTAATTATGTTTTAGGATATAACTTAGATTTGGGTGATTATTTAGTCAAGAGTTACTGATGTAGAAAAAGAGACACTACCCACGTCATGAGCTCTGCTGTAATGTGAGTCGTGACCCAGATAATCGAACCACACGTGGATTTCCCAGACATGAAGAGCAAATATTTGTCCAAAGTAAAACCCTCTTAAATCCCCATTCAAAGGCCCATTAATCCAGGATCTGAACTTCTTGTTATGATTACAGTCAGAGCCAGAATGCAGGTTTTGGGAGTGGGAGCAGGATGTTTAGACAGAGACCTGTTTCAGTATGAGAGGCAAATGGCAGCAGTCAAGAGATTGTTGCTCTTGGTTTTGGCTGAGGATCTGGCTGTTGTCGGTGTGGATGCTTTGGTTCTCATGGCACATGATCTGACTATCAGTGCAGTTCATCAGAACCGACACAGCCTCTGCAAGCTGCACCAGCAGCCACAGCAGGCCTGAGACATCAGAGACAAGCAGTAAGAACAGCATGCACGTTCAACCCTGGAAAAAAAACTGAACATAGGTACAAATCCTAACATAGAAAAATAAAGTTTTTCTCACCAACACAACTTCTGATGAGCTGAGGGGAGCCGGCATTGGTCAGGGTCTGCAACAGTAGGACACACAACCTGTCTCTGATGGCAACGGGCAACGACTGGGCTGCGGATCCCCTAAACAGCTTGAGCCACACATACAGGACCGAAGCCTTCAGGCCTTCATCTGGATAAAGCAAAGCTGAGCACAAGTTCCCCAGCAAGGACCCTGGTGGACAAAGCGGGGAAACCGAACATAAACATCCCGTAACAGATAAGAGACAGGTAGAGGTAGAATGGAGTGAGTAAGTAGAGGAGGGGAAACCCAGGAGGAGGAGAAGACCAGGAGGGAGGAAAGAGGAGATTGGTAAAAAAGTGACATACAAGTTCAAACTAGAATCAACGTCCTGCAGTTTTATGCCTCTGCCAACAAACCTTTGACCACTGAAATCTAACCAGTTCATCTGTGGGTCGAAGTGACAACTGGTCAAAATTTGAAGACATTCCATAAGGGCACACTTGAGAATTCATCTTCGAGATGCCACTGGGACTTTGACTGCGTGCCCAAGAAGCTAAAAGGGGGTTTGTGATGTCACAGTAACTTCTAGATTAATTTGACCACGATAAAAATGTAAGTAAATTAACTTTCGAACAGTTTCTGTCTAAAAATAATGACGAAAATACCATAAGTAACATAGTGAATGAAAGCAGGGGATATGAGAACCACATACACAAAATACAGATCAGATATAGACCTGTACTGATATACTGCATAAATATGCTGCTGCACAGTAGGAAGAATCATTTATAACCAGGCTCTTTTAGAAGAAGTATCTTTACACAAGATAAATAACCTTGAATGTTCAGATGGTTATTATAAAAAATAAACTAGTGCAGAATGCAGTCAAATTCTTAGATTCATTAGAGGCCACACAAGACGGAAAGTGAGCCATGAAGACAGGAAGCTCGAGAGAAGAGAAGGCAATGACTAAATCAGTAAAAAGGAGTGACTAAATAAAGAATGTTTGTATTGGCAGGCAGCACTGGAGCTGGAAGGAGACTGAGGAACAGAAGAGACAGAACCAGAAGGACATGATAGAGTAGGACAGACGAGCCCGAGCCCAGCTGCCCCGTGAAGCAGATGAAACCCAATGTGAGGCAGGAGAGGCTCCCTGAGGCGGCCAAGATGAGAGCCGGGCGTACAGAGAGGAGCGAGAGGAGGAAGATAAGACCTTCACAGACCGAGGAGGGAAATGGAAGGACTGTGTAAAAGTGGTTAGAAGGATGGGTGGGAAATAAAAGTCTTACTGCTGTTTAGCACCACATTAAATGACACTCACATTCAAACACAGAGAACTGAAGCATAAAGATTAAAGAATGTAATGTTCCTTTCTTTGTCGGAGAAAACGGCTCTGTTGATTTTCAACCTGCTTGGCAAAACCCCCCATCTCCCCTCAGCTTCCAGTGTATTTAATCTTTTGACCCACCTGAATACATAACCCCAAGCACCAAAACAATTCTCTATGTATTTATTTTCAACCTCGCATAGATATATAGTTTAAAAGTACAGAGGGACCTGTTGAAATATATTCCAAATGTGTTATTTTGAGAGAAGGTAAGTCCTAATCACTGATCCGGTCTTCCTGGCTTTATCTCTGTCTGCCTTCCTCTTTCTCTACCTCATTAAAGCCTCATCCTGCCTCCCTGCCTCCTCATTGTGTCTGTATCCACTCCTGAGTCAGAACCAGAGGGAGTGGGTAACCAGCCAGGCAGAAGCAAGAGAGGGAGGGTGGAGGAGAGAGAACAGGAGAATGCAAACAAATGCAGGCAGAGAAAGGATGGTGTGAGACCAGCAGAGGGGTTAATCAGTTGGATAGGCCAACAGACAGATAGAGGGAAATGCACAGGGTGCTCTGGGCTCGTGTTGTCATTGCCGCGCTGCTGTCGTTAGTGCAAACAGCCCTTCAGAGACATGCTGAGTGACAGACCACAGACAGGCGCACACAGTCAATAGTGGCCGCCCGCATCTCTCCTCAGCATCACAACAACGCGCCGCTACCTGCAGCTGCTCAGGGGGAAGCATGCAAAAATACATGGGAGGTGGACACACACAAAGCATATTGAAGAGAGGCCGGCTTATTTGGCATGAGGCTCACAATTACTCTTGCCTGTGAAGAGAGGCACTCAGGCACAAACACAATACAACACACATGACGCCTGAGGTAGTGTAATGGTTCAGTGAGTAGACAGACATCAGGCGGTGGTGGCAGAGAGCAAATAGCGAGTTTGCGTGAGAGGGGCTGGTTAGGGGGCACCGTGGTTCTGCCTCACCACACTGCAGAGTTATACACAGATCTATAGACACACATGTATCTATGTGGTGCGTGTGGGGGATTTCAGGGGAACAGTTGGATGTGTGTTTGTAATTTTATATTTCTCGCCATGAGCTGGTGTGGCAGTGGCGGCGCGGACAGAATTTTAAGTGTGGGCACAGCACAGTTATCTCCACGCAGCCGGAGTGAAACTGAAAGGTTAGAACAGCCCTAGAAATTGAATTGAGAAAGTTCAGTGCACAGGATATGTAAAATAGAGTTTTGTAACTTCTCATAATTTCACGGTAGCAGAGGGTTTGGAATCGAGTGCAGCCTACAGGAGTGTTCCAGCCGTGCAGTGGATTCTGTTTCTATGTAATTAAGATAAAATAACCTAAATCTAAATATGCTGTATCGTCACAATTGCTGGATCTCAGCGTCTGAGGTGAACGGACCCAGAATTAACTTTTATTTGAACTGTGACAGCGTGATGAGCCATCGGACCTGAGCTGACTTTGTGTCACAACTGGATTCTTTCTGTGGATCATCTGTCTTCTCCTCAGGGAAAATTTATGTGCACAAGGAAGTCAGCGATCTGGGTTTGCTACAGAGCAGTCGGTTAAAAACTGATATGCTTTACTTGCTAAAAGACGATTCATGGAGGTAACTGCAGCTTAACCTGGGTCCATTATTCAGTATCCTCACACATAACATCAGCTTCTTCAATCCATTACTGAGAAAGGCTTGAATGTGGATGATGAAATCATTTGCAGAGTTCATCCACTGAATAAGCTGCATATCAACTCCCCTCAGTTCTTGATATGAGCTTTAAAACGTTCTAAACTCACATGAAGACACACTAGTGTGGTTATTTGTACATCAGATGCTATATGACGTGACATGACACGTGATTGGGTGTCTGCTGAATCGTCTCACCGTACTGAGTCACCAGAATATTGGCCACGTTGCGGCCGGCTTCCACCAGAGTCCCCAAGAGGTTGAATGTGGGCTGGAAACCTTTCAGGCTGTGCTGGTCACTTAGCTGGACAAAGATCGCACACATTTAAAATCAATAACAACACACGCACAACTATGTAAAGGACCTTGTCTGGAGGCAATGGCAAAGACGCACACAGTGTGATTTCAGGTTTGGTCTGTTTCTCCCTTGGAGGGAAGAGAAAGTGCCTCGTTATCCCATGTCTGCTGCTCCTCAGCTATTTAAGCTGCTGGTTTCAACTGGTTTCTCTCTCTCTAGTTTGTAGTTTGGGTTCAGCTGCTCTTGTGTTATTAGCTTTGCAGCAATCCCAACCGACATAATTTAGTTTGATATGGTTTAATTAATTTCTACTGATTTCAGATTCTCTAGATGGATGCAATCCATCTAATCAGGTAATATTTGAGTCCAAGTAAACATATTTCTAGCAGATTTGAAAGAAATCCCTCTGCTGATGTATTCCAATGACCAAACACATGTCTTGGGAGGGTCACAGTGACACTGACCTTTAACAAAATACAAAAACTAATACAAAAGAGAACATATTGTGCCACATTTGAAAAATTCCCCGAAGGTGTTCTTGCGATATTGTGTTGATAAGAATGAGATGGACAGACACGCCGGCAGACAGAAAAGCAGAAAACATAATGCCTCTGGCTCCTGGCTCCTGCCGGTAAGGAGGCAGAAAAATCTGCTTTCAAGGGAATTCATTATTTCTTGTTTACTATATGTTGACAACAAATCCTGCTGCAACTACTTTAACACTCAACTCAAACACTCCTGTTTATTCTGCAGAGCCACTCACTTATTGAATTCATACTCTCTTTGTTAGAGGACAAATCTGCTTCTTTTTCCAGCTCTCAGTCATTAAATCTTCGTAGAGTCAATGGAGGGTTCTTAAAATACATTTCCCTGAGAATGGTCTAATTAGGCTCTTTTCTAGTTATGTAAATCAGACTTGTCGGCACCTGTACTTGGTGCTATACATCTCTGTCATCATCAGTATACAGAGCCTTACTGTTTACCACCTGCAGCATCAGCTGCTAAGGGAAGCTTTTTCCACTACTCCCCCAGAGGTGTCACAACAGCAGCAAGGGGGGGGGGCAAACGGTGTCTGTTTACTAAACAGCCCTCGGAGGATACGCTGCTAGTTACACAAGTGGCGTTAAAATTTGACGATGTTGAGTGTGTTCCCGTGCCTGTATGTGAGGATGATGTCTCTTTGTGTGTCTGTAAATGTGTTTGTCTCACCTGTTTGTCGATCTCGTCCAAAACAAAGCGAAATGACACCTCGCTCTGGAGCTCTAAAAGCAGCTGAACCAGCACTGACGCAGGCATCACAGACACACACATCAAACAGAAACCCACACATAAGCATTCATTAAATAAACATCAGAGTTGAACACAGGTTCACTCTTCTAGGAAAATCTCTGCAATCTCCTGAAAAGCACCACGACAGTCTGAGGTGCATATTTAATTTAAAATGATGAGTAATCATCGTTTTTTAAATTCTTTGTTTCATTTGGGGATTTGTTAAGTCAATGTTATGACAGTGGCACATGTTATCTTACTGACAGTTACTGTGATAACATGTGTTGCTCTTCACAGATTCCTGGTGTCAGTATTCTGTATGCTATCAACAGTTCATATTATTCATTAACATAAACTCTGACGTCATCGTCACAAGCACCAGGTCAATCCAGGTAAAACCACAGATCTCACTAACTGCTTGGGCTACTTCATTGATTCTCAAAAAGTGTCTCCTCACACATATAGGGATATTAAGCATGCATTATTTATAGAGCTCAAATTAGGTTCACAGTTTGTTCTTCACATGCACATTAACTGTGCATGAATCAAAAGCAGAGTCAGATTCAAAACACTCGACTAACTATTGCAGCAAAGTGATTCCTCAGGCATTTAAAGACAGCTACCATGAAATCATTCTGTCATTTGCAGTTTCCGAAACATATCCTCACTTTAAAAGGCTTAGTTACAGCGAAACCAAATGTCTGTGTGCTACAGACGACTTAAAGAGAAGATAGAGACAAATCTGCATATAGCAGCATAGAGAAAAGTAAGTACTTCAGCTGTGCAAGGCGCAGAAATGAAAGAATATCAGCATGAGAAAAGGAGGTCAAAGCCTTCAAAAATTTCATTTTAGATAATGGTACTATGGAGTCAATGCAAAATTACCTTAGTTACCAGCAGCGACCATTATCCCAGTCACAAAGGGTGTGTGTGTGTGCAGGTCTCAGAAAACGACCGGGTGCATGTGTGCGCACTTTCAAATTATCTGCATCTTATATATTTTTTGCCCAGAGAGTCTGTGCCTGTGAATGGAAGAATATGAGGAATGTGTTCACCTTGCTGAACCTTCTCCAGGGCGCTGACGTCCTCCACGGTGTGAAGCATCCCTGGGGACAGAACAAGAATGACACGCTTAGATTTAAGCAGCAGGCTTCACAGACACATTGAAATGTACAGAGGTGCCATGGAGGTATGATAAGAAAAATGAGGTTAGAATACTGATTCAGGAAAAAGGGGCGAGCAGTAGGGGTGTGCCGGCTTTAGAGGATGCAAGGTACAGACACATTAAATGGGGATTTAAGTTGTGGAGCTTTGGGCTCTAACTGATCCTAAAGAGTCCTAAAACTAGTGTGTATAAAAGATGTGTGAGAGTCAAAGATGTTACATAGTCTGTGTGTTGGATTAGATTTAGACAAAGCGAGTTCCCTGCAAGCATGTAAACAAGTATAATGTGTAGTGGGGGGGATACAAGGGATATTTTAAATTGGATTACGCTGCAGCTGAGTTCAGAACAACATCCCACAAGCACTGTAATGCCTCTTTTAATGTCTTGTCATATTTGGCCAGTGCCTTTACAGAACAAAGCATTCTACCCTATATCCGCTCATGGCACTAATTTGATTAGAAGTAAAATTGTATTGGCCCAAATACTTAATGCAGCAATAACGTAGAGAAATTCATCAAGTGACGGGAAAGTATCGGCAATGTCCTCTAATGATGCCAAACCATAACAAACGCACTGTGGTATAATCACAGCAGCAGTGGAGAATGAGTTCTATACCAATTCATTCCCTGCGTATTGGCCTAATGTGATGAGTTTTATATGAAGACTTTGTCTAACTGTGCCATCGGCAGCGTATTCAAATGCATACATAACAAGCACAAAGAATAATCGTCTATTCCTCCAAAAGGCTTTCACATTATGTTTCAATTGAATTCCCCTCCTATTTTATTTCTAGACTTATTTCTGTTTTATTTGACAGTCGCTGATGTTTTGTGCCAAAGTTCCACAACTTAACTGGAGCTTCTTCAAACATAAGATTATTACAGATAGCTTTTATAGAGAAAAGCATTTAAACACAAATAAAACATCTGACCATAATCCACATGAATGATTATAGTGGGTCGGCTATGATAATAAACTATGGAATGGCTACGGAGGACAACAGTATATGTCTTTGTTATTTATGGAATTTTTTTCTATTGTATTGATAAACTGGAATAAAATTTACTATTGTGAACAACCGTGTAGCTTGCAGCTCAGGTTAAGTGATAAGATCTGTCTGTCGATCTCTGACCTGGCAGAACAGCAAGGTTCCAAGAATGAGGTAGAGATCCAAGAAGATGGAAACACAACTCAAGTGTCAGATGGAGAATCTGTGTTTCCTGCGTTCCTGCAGAGGCCTCTTGTTTTCTAACTAATAACTGGTGCTCACCCATTAGTGAGGCTGTGAAACGCATCAGGACTCGCTGGTCCTGCTGCAGCAGCTCCCTCATGGCCCCTGGAGAACACTTCAGCACCTCAGTGATACCAGACAGGGCGAAGGACTTCCTCACTGACTGTACAACACAGACACACGTAGGGAGAAGGGTTCAATAAAACCAGTACAAACAAGTGACTGGGAGTGGACGTGTTAGTGGATAATAATCATCTTTAGCTTAACATTCACCATCTGGCCAAATGAACATAGTGGAATGATTCACTTTTATGTCAATAAGACGAGCCGGGCTCTTACTGCCATGTCGTCACTCTCGATCATCTCCATGACACAGGCCACGCAGACCAGCAGCCCCCCGCTCTCTGAGGTCACCAGGCTGCGGCTCCACTTGGGGTCGTGTCTGAAGTGGATCTTATCATGGACGATTTCCCTGCTGGTCATTTCTGTCCCGTCACCTGAAGGAAGCAAACGCACAACCTGGCTGATCAACACAAGTTGAAAAGTGCAACTCACACAGGTGGAAAACAAGCTAGCTAGCTAGCTAGCTACTGTAACGAGCTCACAGGGAAGCAGTTTATTTGTTAGCTCGCTAATTACCAGCTGATTAGCAACTTACCTGAACTGTGCTAGAAAAGTTATGATGATGCCCTCAGCTACGATATGTGCATTTAATTTAGTTAATTAGATGGATAAATTTATGAAGGAGATCAAAATCACATGAGTGATGCAAAATGGCGCCATTAGCCTACAATCCCCCTTTTCAATCAAAACTTTATTGAACACTTTTGTTTTAGTGTACATAAAAAACGTGTAAAAGTAAAAAGTACTAGAGCACTGATAATATATTCCTCCTTAAAAAAAAAACACAAGTTTATTAAAATTAATGAATAATACCAAAATATATCTTGAGGGGTTAGGTAATGATAGATGTCCATGCTGTTTATTTTTCTACACTATTAAAAAGTGATAAAGATGGTGCATTCAGCGAGTCTTTATTCAGTGGACCTCTTCAGATTAAAAGGTTAATTAAAGAGCTAAACCGAATGAGGAGGAACGTGAAGCTGTTTCCAAACCGTCAGAAAAGATTCAGAGAATAAGAGACTTTACATTCTTATTCCAGCTCGACTTCTATTTTTATGTTCTTCTCAATGGTTTGTTCTCCCACTGCAGAGTTCATTTATTTAGGCAGCAGTAAAGTGCAGCCACAGTTCAAGGTGTAGAGCTCGTTATCTCACATTTCAGCCAAATGTTTATATAATTCACGTCCAAATAAAGTACCAGCACCAGTTTATACTCTAATGAACGTCAGGGGTGAATAATAAGCCGTGAGTGTGTGCGGTGGGATGCACGAGTTTGTTTTGCAGCATCACTTACTGTGAAAGCCACGATTCGGTTATCGCCATGACAACAAAAGCCTCTCGGCAAGTGAGAGACGGTCTAATGATACGAGTGTGTGTGTGTGTGGGGGGGGGGGGGGGGAGTGTCAGCCACGACCAACATGTCAATGTATAATCTCTCTGTGCTTAAACACAGTTCTCTGCACGACATGAAATGAAGCTCGGTGCGAGTGTGTGTTGCAGTGTGTGCATGTGTGTGTGCATGATTGTGTGCACGAGGCTGATCTCTCATAGTTCTTCAGTGTGTAACACGAGTTGCCTTTGACACAACGGCTGTGCTCCAGCAAACCCACTGAAGGCGCAGTGCACTCTGCGTGTGTGCAGGAAGTGGTCAAAGGCTTGTTAAGCTGATGAGAGGAGAGAGAGGTAGACCTGTGAAAGCAAGGGGGAAGATATTCGTTTTTTTAAAGTCTCCATCTGGACTTGAACAGGAGCTCAATCCGTCAGACTGTGCAGGTGTATTGGCCCCTGAGAGAGAGAGAGAGAGAGAGAGAGAGAGAGAGAGAGGAACCAACAGACAGAGAGACAGAGAGCCCTCCTCAGAGCTCAGGTGGGAGCCTTCTCATATATCTGTCAGCTTTATTTGACAACCGTTTCACACAGATGACTCTTCAGGGGCCCAGTGCAGCTCAGAGAGAAATGGATTCAGCTTCGGTCCGAGCACGAGCGAGGACGACTTCATAAGCCGTGACATGCAAACATTTTCCACTCCATTGCTGACCCTTTGATTTCCTGCCTCTCACTGCATATATCTTAAAGCACCTGAGTGTTGTGTCCCCCCCCCACACACACACAGTTTCTCAACAACACAGCAAGACAATTCAACAACAAACTTTAAAACCTCTAAACCACACATGTTCAACACTTACCGTGACCTTTTAACTGTCCCCATGTAAACACAGAGTTCTTATAGTTTTGTATATTCTTTTCTATGTTTATGTATTGTTTGTTTTTTTATGTATTTTTACTTTTGTTTTTATTTGTGACGCACTTTTTTAACAATGTTTAGAGATTTGCTATATAAATAAAGACATTATTAATATTAATACAGATATTATATTTAATGTGGAGCAATGTAAATTACTTCTGAAATATTATAGAACTTAATATGCAACAGAGTAGTTTTAGTAGTTTAGTATGTATATAAAAACAAGTATTAAGTATTAATAGATAAAAACAACATGTCTACAGTAACTAAGGTTTCACAAATTTCTAAGAAGAAGAAGAGAGAAGTAGGAAGAGGGCGGGACAAGGCACGTGCGGGCGCGTTCGTGCATGTGCGTGCACGTGCACATACGCGTGTTTGTGTGTGTGTGCGTGTGGAGGCAGAGTCTCTGGTGCTGCGTTCAGGTGCGTTTCACCCTCAGAGGTGAACACTCCTGAACTCGGGACGATGGATTAACTCCGATCCGCAGGTTTTTATCTCTGACAGAAAACACCATCGAGGGAAAGTGACGGTAAGAAGAGAAGGAAAGTTGTCACTCAGTATTTAACTTTTCAGGGCGAAGTTTTATTTTTCATTTTACCTGGTTTCACTTCATGGTAATTTCACTTGTTCCTAGTTTATGTTAGTTTAATATTTGTCTATGATTTTATGTCATAACGATATTCACATAGCATTCCTCAGGATTACATTAATTCAAGTTCATCCAGGATGTGTTGTATCTTGTTACTCACTTTTGAGTTGTGTTAGTTTGTTGTGTGTGTGATGCTGAATCATGCTCTTGGTGGTTTAATGTAGAAAAAGAAGCATAATCTGATTAGTTTGCAGTTTGGTAATAATCCACAACTTTAATTTATTTAACTGCAGTTGAAAGTAAGTCATATATTCCATAATCCTTCACACATATGGATGTACTGCATTATTTCCTGGTGCATTCTTAGTATTACTCATCAGATGTTTCCAAGCACAACCTGTGAGCCGTAGCATTTAGCAGAGATAAAAAAAAAAAGAACTTCACCACAGTGTGAGATACTGACGTGCAACAAAAACCACAGTGAATCAATGAGTCTATTAATACATCAGCTCGGTTTCATTTTAATTGTGCACGTCTCCCTCCTGCTCTTGTGGCTGTTATTCACTCAGCTGTAGACACTTCTCCTCCCAGGTGTTTTGCCTTGTCGCCTCTCTTGTGTTGCCTCAAAAAAAGAAGCTAAACACTGAAGCTAAATCTCCTCTTTCAAATGTCTCGTCAGCACTTTCCACGACTGATGTAAGACATAACAAACAAAGAGGGCAAGACTCCACACCAATAACACGGGCTGGTATAACCCCCCATACCCCAGCATCCCCCCCCCCCCTAAAGACAGACACATGCACACTCTGCAGGCCACTGAGTCACACAGTGAGGTAGCATGTGCAGTGGTAATGTGTCACCTGTGAGATTTGGCGTCATTGTGGCCGGAGACATCTCATTGTGTCCTCAGATAGCACCAGCAGCCAGGGGAGTATTCATTCTCATGCAGGGACAGGGGCACCACTCAGGGGCCGGTCTGGACTTGATAGAGGGATGAAATTTAGAAAAAGCCCCCGAAATTTGAGGCGATCCACTTTCCCCTTTGGACGGGAAAGCGGTGATGAGACAGAGACATGACAAAGTTTTATTATCCTGTGTTTTGATAAAGATGCTCTTCGGATGTGAAAGCTTGGGGCGTCCTATCTGTAGGGCTGTGAAAAGAGAAGGAAGACAAAACATGAGAGAGGACACTTGTTGACTTTGTTAAGGAGACAAAAAACTATGCCACATTGATATTGAGATTGCCATTTATTTGGCTTTGCTACATGAGAAAGTTAATGTAGGGTTGTTGGCTCTGTGGCTCTGAGAGATTCCATTCAGAGCAAATAGAAAACCTGGGCCACATCATAGAAAAGTAGAGAAAAGGACAAGAAGGCAAACTAGTTAATGCTTCAAGGCGCTTTCTCATCTTGCAACTTTTATCTATTCATCCACCCACACAACAGCTCCCTATGTACTCGTCCTTCAAGTCAGTTTGCTTTTAATGTAGAATAATGGGTGTGAGTCTGACTGTATATTTTGTCCTTTTTTATTCCCTTCTCTCTACCTCTCGTTTCATTTTCACTCCTCCAGACTTGTAATGACTTTCAGCTCTTTCCACCTTCCTCCAGTCTTCTCATCTCGTCTTCCCTCTCCAATCCTTCTCTCCATGAACTAACCAATCCGTCACACCTTCAACTAGTTCTTCACTCTCTCCAACGTGTCTCCATTCTCCTGTTCTTCCTCTCCTCTCCTCTACCTCTTCTGTCATGTCTGTATCCATGAGGAACCCCCCGCAGCGCCGGCGCTCTCTGGGTCCCGTCTCACCCAAACGTTTATACAGAAACCTGTCCGTCAGACTGAGGGGTGGAGAGTCATCTGTTTCCGGGGAAGTGGACAAACTCAAGCACCTCAGCAAGTCTGCAGACGCTGTAAGATATATTCTAATTGTCATTTTGAGGGGAGGTGCAGTGTCTGAAATGAAATGTCCTGTCCTCTTGACTGGGTTTTCATTATAGCTGATATATACAGTTTTAATGTGAATTCCCAGGGGAGGCTTTGATTCATGATTTGATTTATGGTTATATGTCCTAATTACAGTCTCAGCCACTCCCTCCTCCTTTGGAAAGTAAACCTCCTTCCTCTCTGGTCAAATAAATCTATGAACCTTCTTTTTCTATCTGTCTCCCTCACCCTGCCGTGTCCTCCTCTCTCTCTCTCTTGCTCCCTACCTCCTGCTCCCCATAAGTACACCACCCTTTGGGAGGCCGTGGAGAACGAGGACACTTTGGCTGTACAAAGCTTGCTATCCAGAGACCACATCAGCAGTGGAGGAAGAGGAGGAGTAGGAGCAAGCCTATGGGAGAGGGGAGAGAGGAAAGAAAGGGACTGGGAGAGAGAGCGGGTGAAGGGGGTGAACAGGATGAGCGAGCAGGGCCTGGTTCCCCTGGACGTGGCGGCCCTCACGCACAACTCCCCTCTGCTCCATGTGCTGACGAAGGGCGGCGCAAGGCATAACCCTGTTTGTAAGTCTTATAAAATACCAAAAGTAACCACAAATCCTGTCCTGGAATGAGGTCACAAGTCCATAGTTCAATGCAAATCATATTCAGATCTTGTTCTTCCTCTCAGTGTGCCGACCAGCCGAGTGGGCACTCAAGCTGGACACTCTGGTGGCACTGGCAGGTAAAAGGGTGGAGGAGCGGAAGAAGGAGTTGATGAGGAGGACCAGCACCGGGCCTCAGGCGCAGGCTGACATCCAGAGACACATCCGCCTCTGGAGCCTCAGGCTGCAGCTCTACTGCCGCATGAGGGAGAATTTCCACAACACAGGTCAGTGGTGTTGGGTCAGCTGGTGGCGTTTCTGGGACCCGGGGCTTCGGACACAAACTGGGTTGTTTTCTTTCTGTCAACACTTTTAGTGATACAGATATTTTCTGTCCTCCTCGAACTCTGTCTCAACAAGTTAGAACTATTATCTTTCTAAGGTCCTGCATCACTGCTGACAAAATGCTGCAGTCATCAGGTATTCAGCCCAACGACTGTCTTAAGTTTCAGTGACTTCTCGACTGAACTCCTCGGTGGCCTCTCGAAAGTTTCTCTCCAACTCGTTTCACCTCATT
The DNA here is from genome assembly GCF_949316205.1 of Platichthys flesus. NCBI lineage: Eukaryota > Metazoa > Chordata > Actinopteri > Pleuronectiformes > Pleuronectidae > Platichthys > Platichthys flesus. The sequence continues at coordinate 3,039,002 of NC_084960.1, forward strand.
CAAAATTCAGCGTACTGCCTTGCTTCAACCTTTCTAAACTCTTCCACGCCCGCTACACCTCCACCAGCTGCCTGTGGCTGCATACATTTAATACCTTGTTGTTAGTGTACACACACACGCAAACAAGTAAAAGTATCCACCTCTGCAGTACCTCCAAGAAGTGGCTTGATGTTACCTCTGTGTAGGTGGGTATTTCTCCGAACAATTATCATCCATAATATTATTACCATCCACGGTAGATTAACCAGATTGTGAAACGTTGTTAGCTGCTCCATAGAGACCACAAGAAACACTACACTACCCAGAATCCTAAGGTGCAATAGCAACGTTTGCTGTTAACATGCAAATGTTTAACCACAACCATGAACAATCATGTTTGCCACGATCAAATCCTTTCATCGTTTTGCGTTAAGAAAGAGCAACCAGGATTTCTCATGAATCCTGTCGGTAACAAAGCCGATACCACATCGCTGGCAACAGTAATGTTACACAACTTACACACCTACACAAGAAGAAGACACAACTACAAAATATTACAACACTACGGGATGTGTAGTATTTTCTCAGACGTTAATGGGAAAAAGGATTCGGAAACTTACATCCAGAACCAGAGCCGTTCTAAAAGTGGGTTCTCGATGTTACGCTCCATTGGGCCTCTAGGTTTCCCCGCCCCAACCGGCTCAACTCATCTCTCCATTGGTTCAAACCCATGTTTTTTTTCAGAATGATGTGATAATGTCCCCCTCTGCACTTACTCTAATTGCTCCGTATAAACATCTCTGCTTTGCTCTTATTTCATTTCTGGATAAAGCACTTCCAGTTTTCTTCCCTGACTGCTTTATGATGACAGTGTTACTGTAGAGAGGCGGCTGAGCACAATAGCTGAGTCGCTGCTCACCATTAATTAATTTAACGACCAACATAAACGTGTCATCTGTCAGATCTGTGTGAGGGCAACGGTTTAATAATCAAATAACAACAGAGGTGGCGGCTGTTTGAATCAGGCAGAGTTCATCTGCTGCACAGTTGTCGGCGGCTGTTATAATTCATCACTGCTCAGTTTGAACTCTGCTCTGTCTCCCACATGTTTCCCCCAGAGCTCCCCGGCCCCCCCACTCACGTGTCCATCGTGGTGACCAGCACGTCCTCGTTGTTTGTGACCATCAAGGAGCCGGAGGGTGACAACATAGGGCTCATCACACGCTACAGAGGTAGGTGATTGATAACAGGAGTTTTGATTTACCATGGATGGATAGATAAATAGCTGCATTGAGCTTGAAAGAACTACCAGAGGCCTGTTGCCTGCTAATGTTAGCTAGTGTGTGGATAGATAAAGGAATTGATGGAATATTTGCTGATTGGTCCAACAGGTATAACACTTCTGTATTTATTCATCTAGTTTGCTTCACACGTAGTTTTACGACCTCCAGATTAAGGCCAGATTAAGCGCAGGTGCAACAAGTCCCCGACAGTGTAGAACACTAGAGTCCTTACTTCTGCACGGGGCGGGGGGGGTCGAGTTAAGCCTGAGAATAATCTGTCAGTGTGTTCACAGTGGAGTGGAGCTCCTCAGACAGCTTCAAACGCATCCTGTGCTCAGCCCAAGTTACAGAGACCAAGAATCCCTCCTATAGTGTCAAGGGACTCATAACGGTAAGTCACTCTGTACACACACACACTCACACACACACACACACAGGCAATCAAACAGCAGGGCATTCACAGGTTCTAGCTGCAAACACACACACACACATAGATATACAAACATATATTTAAATAGTTTGGTGACATGTAATTATACACACACATACTGTATAATACACACACACGATAGCTCTTGACCCACACACACTGTATTTATGTCTCCCCAATCATCATCCACTGTGCTGAACCACTGAGAACACTTGTCCCACTCAACTTAACCAGATGAATTCACAATGAGAGCAGTGTGTGATTTGCTTTGTCCCGGGAACGGAGGATTCATGAGGTTAATGCATGGTAATAATGTGGTGGTCTGGTGCTTCTCTAAATGCAGGGAGTGCATTACTTTGTTAGAGTGAGTGCCTACAATGTGAAAGGATGGGGTCCGCCTCAGTGCTCCGCTCCAGCCAGCGCTGCCCCCTCCAGTGAGTATACTGAACTGCAAACTTGGATGAATGTGGAGTTTCCACCGTGAAGGGGCTCCGTTCTGTGTTCTCTTTGTCCCTGTGTCATGAAATCATTTGGCTGACACCAAGCGTGATGTGATTCCACTCAAGGCTGCTAGATTAATGAATTATTAAAGGTGGCCTTGTGAGTCAGTGGGCCTTGTCTCCATGGCACTCAGAGTTAGAATTCAGCTCATAATCTTTCTTGCATTGCAACTTTTGCAATGGCAATTTCATTTATATTGAACATTTTATTTACAGAAACTCACGCTACACTAAACAAACCCCCTTAAAAGTTATATAGCGAGAAACAGATGTAAAGGTGTTAACAACATGTCAGCCCCTCTTTTTTATTGCATTACTTTCCTCTTTATATGTGATTATGACTATTTGAAAAGAAAATGAAAGTGATGGTTTCTCTCTTGCCTCCCCTGCAGGTTGGAGGGAGTGCATCGGTGTGAAGTCACAGTCCAGAAACCACGAGGGTCTAGTGAGGAAACTGCTGGAAGACGCCAGAGAGCCACAATACAGAGGATACTGCATAGGTAACACTCAGATTATAAAGATCACTTATATCTAGGTTCTGACTTCATACCGTAAAAATTCATATTTGTTATGTTGGAGTTTTACAATATTTGCTTTCAGTGTTATATAGTATCCTAAAAATCACTGAATAGAACAAAATCTGTCTTACTTTTAGTATTTAAATCTATTACTCTTCTCTGTGCACTTTGCCTATATCTCAAGTTTCTAAAGGAAAATATAAAAGTCAAATGGAATTGATTTTATTTTCAGAGTATTGTTGACACCTCATGTTTTTGTTCCTTGTTTTGTCCGTACATGAATAAATGAATACACTGAAATGTCAGAAAACATATTGAATAACAGTTACATTGCAGCTCATTTGTAAACCTTTTCACCACCTTCACCCAGTCAGAGCGTTTGCAGTGAATCTATTTTGGCAGATAAAGTGATTCTCCTCCCATGTGATCCTCCTCACCTTCTCTCCACAGAGAGCTCGAAGCCCCAGAGTCCGAGCAAACGTCTGTCTGTGTCTCGAGGCATCAAACAACTCTTCCAGTCTGCCACCAAGTTTGTTCGCCTCCTACAAAGGTAGCGCTCCATCTGTCTTACCTGCCCAAATTACCGGGAGGGTTTGGGTGTCAGGGCATTGGGAGTGATGTGATTACAGCAGAAAAGTGAGTCCCAGCTCCGAGTTTGTTCAGCTTATTGAAGAAAGAGCAGAGGTGGCTCTGAAGTTGCTGCAGCCGCAAGATTGATGATGATGATGAGTCACAAGTGACAGGTCCAGACTGAACTGTCACTTACTTATAGTGGAGCACATTTAGCACATCACAGTAGATAAATGGGACGGCTCTGACGGAGGAGAAGGGAGCGCAGCTGTTATAGAGTGGAGCCCCAGCAATACTTTAAATCAAGTAGAAGTTAACAAGACACACATGAAACTAATGAAGGTGGGACAGATAATCAATATAGGTTCGATATCAGACAACAAAAGAAAGACCAGATATTCAAAACAAAAGTACAAACATGAGGAGACATTAGTCCTAAAAACGTAAATCAAAAGTCCAAAAGCCTTTCAAAAGCTCAAATATAAATCTGAATATTTGATTACCTGTTCATTTTTCTGTTGATGATTTGATTTCATCTGTGTGTTTGGTCTCTTCTCATTTTGATCGGAATAGGGGCGTGTACTTGGCAACTGTGTTCTACCACAAGGAAAACATCCTGGTGACGGCAGAAGATCAAATCCCGCTGGTGGAGATCCAGTGCTGCTCCACCTCCATCACCCATGACTTCTTGTGGTTTGCTAAGGTGAACTGTTTGTGTTATCTACTCAGTCGTTGTGTTATTTGAATTGAAGTTTGAAATCGATGGAAACTGTATATGTTCTCTTGCAGTTGTCCTGTGCCTGGCAACAAGTGCCCTGGCTCCAGCAGGCGCTGTTCTCTGCACACTCCTCCCCCTCCTCCCTCCTCCAGAACAGGCACAACATTTTAAGAGCCGTTTCCCAGCTGCAGGTAGGAAGTTAAGCGGCTTACTCAGCACAATCAGAATTATTACAATGGGTTAATTGCTTTTTTAATTACCTCTTTACATCACTTCTTTCTCCTACTCTCCCGACCGCTGCCTCTATCACCGGCTCCAAACCTGTGCCCCCCACAACCTCAGATTCACTGCATTAATCCCTGACATCCTCATTTCTATTCATTCATGCATCCTCATACTTTTGTTTCACCTCCTCTCACCACCTTTCTCTACCCTCAGTCTTCACTGGGAACGATGGACCTGGGCCAGGTGCACTACGAACCAGTGAAAGACCGGCAGGGCAACGTACTCCTGGTGACTCTGAAGGAGTTCCCGAGTCTTCCCAGGTGAGTCTGAGCCTTTTGTTTCATTCTGTTAATCCCTCAGTTTTTATTCCCTCCACATAGAGCCCATGAGGATTCTAACTCTAACTCTAACTCCCCTCCCAGTCCTCCTGATCCTCCACTCCACTGGATGCCTTTGACCCGTCTGGAAAAGAACCGCAGCAGAACTCCTCTCCTGCCTGAGCCCACCGCCATGGACATGCTCTTCGAACAGCTCAGGGTAAAGCTGGATATTTATTTGTGTTTGTGAATGTGTGTAAAATAAGAGACACAACATCTTTCATCGTGGACACACAGCTACGTTCAGCAGAATTGATTGAACACTCAAGTCATTTTGTTTGAGTGTTCTCGCCACTATATTATTCAGCCATGTTTGTGCACAACTGAAACAACCCCAGACATGCACTTGAATAAATGAACCCACAACAAAACAAAACAAGATGAGATGAAGGAAACAGAGAGGCCTCTCAACACTCCATCTGAATAACGTCTCTTCAAATCAGCAACAACATGTGTCTCTCTGTTGGGCAGGAGAAGCTGTCCCTCCACAGGCACAGCATCCAGTGGGCCCAGCCGGGTCTGTACGTGGGCATCCTGAAACTGTGCAGCTCGGTAGAACAGATCCGGGTCCTGGTGCCTCAGAGGCTGCCCAATCTGCTGTGCCACACGCGGGTCCGACACAACGCCCACGTGTCCAGGTAACACGAGCACTGCTGATCCCATCCAAAGTCCTCTCGTGCAAATCATACTTTTATCATTGACAAGCGCTCTCCAAAGCAAACTGTACCAGGGGTGTACAGCTTTAAAAAGGATATTGCAAAGTAAGTTGTTTTGAAATTACAAAGGAAGACAATAATGCGCAGTTTAAAGGTTCAGTGTGTAGGATTTAGTGACATCTAGTGGTGAAGTGGCATGTGGCAGCTGAACACCCCTAACATCACCCTCCCGTTGCAAACATGAGAGAGAACCTGTGGAAACCTTCAGTTTGAGTTTAGTTTGTCCAGTTTGGGCTCCTGTAAATAACATGGCGGCCTCCGTAGAGAAGACCTGCTCCAGATGTAAATGTAAAATATTTAAATATGAAGGGTCTATTCTAGGGCCACTAGAGTTAATGGGCCACAATGTACAGAATGCAGATGTTTTCTACCTCCTTTTCATATTGATGTTTAATTCGCTGCATTGTTGTGCCACAGAGAAGAGTGGGCGTGGCTCCAGAGTCACGTTTACACCGCGACCAGTGGCAGCAACCAGAACCTGTTCAGCGGCGAGGACGAGAGCCTGATGGAGAACAGTGGACTGGTGGAGTTCATCAGGTCCCTGAGAGCCGCCATCACACATCTGCTGACCAAGCTCAACATCCCCCTCTACAGGGTGAGACTCCTCTCAAACAGCCGCCTTCTACAAGCTCCTTTAAGCCGGCATGTTGATATTCTGTTGTGCCGTGTCCCCCATAGGCCTACCAGTATGGCGTGTACACTCGTGAGCTGCTGCAGTTTGGAGAAAAACTGTCTGTGCTGCTGCTGCTGCCTCCCAGTGAGGACTTCAGCTCCAGTTACTGGCCCCTGATGGGCACCAAGGAGCCTGGCCTCACCATGCCTCTGCAGACCTTTGAGCTCGGTAGGACAAACGACCGCGGTCCATAGATGGAAGTTCTCTTTGACACATTTTCTCTCCTTTTTGATGATGAGATTTCTCTTTCTTTTTCATCCCCAGTTCACTTCTGGACGTATGAACGCGACTTCCTGACCCAGTACTGCCAGGTCTGGGTGAGGCTGGAGCTGGACACACATCTGGCCCAGCAGGCTCTGCGGGAGGCGCTGGACACCAAGGAGGTGCAGGAGGCCCGAGAGAGGCTGAACTGCATCACCGACCTTGCCCATGTGAGATCATGAACGCACATTTAGCCTCAATGAGGGAGATTAATAAGAGATAAGGCTTTAACTACATTTGACCAATCACTGAAGCCACCCAACAGATTAAATAACCTGTGTTTTCTTGCTTTGTCAGCGTCTGGACTTTGTGTGGAGGGACGCCCGCTGGATCATGGACTGTCTACAGTGCGTTCGGTCCAAGCAGTGGGTGGGGGCGGTGCCTCTGGGTCTGGTGATGGGCGGAGACCCACCGCCACGTCCTGATGGCGAGGACGAGGAGGAGAGCTCGAACGTCAGACTGACGTGGCCCAATCGGATGCAAGTACAGAGAGCCAATACAGGTACGAGGATGATGTGGGTGTAGATAAGACGCAAACGGTTAAATCTTATAATCGCTCTTCATATATGGAGACAAACTCCAGGAAATGTACAGACCAAAATGTCCAGACATTTTCTTGACTGATGCTGTAAATCAGGGACTAAGACTTTTTTCCTGTTTCCCTTTCAGAGAGTTTAGTCAGTTCGACTCAACCAAACGTCGTCACTGCGGAGGTCTCCCCTCCAGCAGGAATCACGGTCGCTACTGAAGGGTTTGCCAAACTGGCATCAATGGAGGGCGTGGCAAAGGGAGGTTACCCTGTGGACATCACCGGCCAATCAACGGCGGACATAACCAACATTGGCCCGTCTGAAATATGTGCAACAGCTTTAATCGAGTCTGGACTAGAGCCTGGTGCCGTCGCACAAATGGACGTAGGGTTCACAGTTCTGGACGCGCAGGAGGCATACAACAATGAACAGGACTTTCCTGCCAGGATCACTGAGGTAATCCGACCGATGGAGATGTCGGAGTTAGTGGACATCCTGCCGACACTGAGTCTCATCGAGGAGGAGATCTCCATTGGTCCGCCCACATCATCAGTCATAGACGTGCTGGAGAGCTTTGGACTGGGGATCGATGAAAACAACACGTTGTTCGACTTGGGGAACTCAGGCTTGATCAGCGGAGCCGGGAGTCTCTCCCAACACAACCTGCTCTCTAACAACAGCAGTGAGGTCCACGGTGAGAATGTGGCGTCACAAGAACAGGATGCGTCGGCTTCTCGCGGCGTGTCCAGAGCCACTGGTGGTGACTTTCCAGTGAGAAACCAAGTGGAGTGGGACAGACCCTCCAACAGCTCATCCTGATATCGACTCAACCAGCAACTACTTTGAACTTGTGTCCTTTTGAAACCACAGTGGGCTGCCCGTCACTGGTATGTAGAGTTTTAGGTTTGGAAATTACTTTGGATCAGTTCCAGTTTATCTGGATGCTAAAGCCCCTTTAGGCTACATCCATACTACAATGTTTTCCTGTGAAAACTCTGCTGCAGTTACACCGGGCGTCCAGACTACTCCGGAGTTGTAGAGCCGCTAAAACAGAGAAGTTTGGAAACTCTGCTGGCGCCTTTTTAGTTTTAAAACTCTGGGGCTGCGTCAGAGTCTGGACGAGCAGAAACAGAGAAGTTTGGAAAAAGAAGATGTAGACACACAACTTGCTGATTGGGTCTTTTCAGTCACTCCATCCACACTACTGTTATGAATAAAAACGTGGTAGTATGGTTGTAGCCATATTGAAAGTGGAATTTACTTGATCATCATCATCATCATCATCGCCTTCCTACGAGCTGTAGCAGAGGCTTTCTTTTACCAATTCGTTAACACTTTCAAAACAGGTCCTCATGCAAAGACCAAAAATCTCTCTGTTCACCTGAGCTAGACAAAAGTAAAACATCTGTTCACAGCTGTATGAATCTCTGATTGAACCGTTTGAGGCTCCTTTGCACAAATCTTCGGTCGCTCTTCATCCACCTGTTTAAAAGATGCCACGTCTGTTTTTCTCTTTGAGAACATGGATCAAAGTCCACAATACTTACATCATATATACACTGAATTGTGTAAATAAAGGATCCTTAACAGGGATTCAGTGACCTCTAGGGGTCTTCAGAGGTACTGCCAAATTTCTGTCTAAACATTCGAAAATCTAACTTTGCTTGAAAAGGCAGAGACAATCCTTTACATACACATGATGATAAACTAGTCAGTTATGTTTAATAGTAATATTTAAATTTAACTTGAACGTGAAAGTGCACTGCAGCAGGGTCACATCTAAAGTAATATCAGACATCTTTTGTGCTTCTTGGGCTCCAACTGTGATGGTGAAACATGTAACAGACACACAAATGACAGTGAGTCTGAACTTCTTTATGTTGATGTTTTTTGTATTTTGTTGTACACTGTGTAACAAGTGATTGAAGGGAAATTGTGATGTGTGATATTTGCTTTTGTCGCAGGTGTGGACAGTTTGTGTTTCTCTGTGTGTTAACCGCCTGGAAAAAGGGGCGTGTGGAAAAAAGTGTTGAAGCAATGGAGAAAAAACTGTTACAGGGTAATGTCCGGTCCAGCAGAGCTTCTTGTATGCAAAGACTCAAATACTAGCAGTTCTATCACATGACCATCCATCACACTCACTACAGCGTGGGGGGAAGGGGGGGGGGGTGAGAACAAGTTACTGATTTTTGGGGCTAGTAATAAAAAACAACTCAAAGCTGAAAGACTGTGATTCTGATTTATTTGACTTCTGTTAGTTATTAATTGATTAATTGATTTTTTTGTTTTATCCTGCTCATTAAAGAGTGGCACCGATGGAATTAGATTATACCGCCCTCCAGTGGTCAGAGTAGAAACTGCAACAGCAAATTCCGTTTTCTAATAGCAGGACGTCTATTTCACTAACGTGACATTAGCAGGACTCGCAGTGAAAACATGTGGATGCCCAGTTAGTCACTGGTGTAGAAACCAGTCTCCTCTATTCAATAACTTATTTAGTGTTGTAGTTTTTAGGTTTTTGTTTTGGAGGCGGAGTGGAGCATCTCTCTCTCATCACAGGACTGCGACAGATGCGCAGCTGCTTCTAGCGGTTTTGTGGAAATAGATAAAAAAAGATAATTCAAAGGAAAAGTGCATCTGAAAACACACGAGGTATTTTATAGTCGTTGAATCGGCGTCAGGATGAAGGTTGTTGTTTTTAAATCACAGCTCGTCTGTTGGGATGTCGTCATCTGAAAGTGCTGCGTCACATGAAGGTATGTGGATTTACTGTCATCACTATCATCACTGTCATTAAGACTGAAATGTATACGATGACAACTATTTTAAATATACATCATACAAACCAAACAGCCTGTGGTCCTTACAATTTTAAATAAATAAAAATAGCCCAAATAACAAATATAATAACCATCATTGTAAATGTACTTTAAATATTTACCACTGAAATCTAATCCTTAAATGCAAGTTGTCTACATATAAAGGCTGACTTGAGATATCGTGTTCAAGAGGCTGAATACATGTTGTGTGAGGTCACAGTGACCTGGACCTATGACCTTTGATCACCCAAATATAAATCAGTTAAGCCGTGAGACTAAGTGAACATTTGTCCTGAATTTAAAACAGAGAAAATGTTTTTTTAAAGGTCACATTGATCTTTGACAATCAAATTTAAATCAGTTCATCCTTGAGTCCAACTGATTGTTTGTAAAAAATTTTAAGAAATTCCCTTATGACGTTCTTGAGATGTTCAGATAACCTGATAACGTCCGGGCACTGGCTGTCCCCAGAGGCATAAACACATCATCCCTATTATATAGAACCAAAACAATGATTATTATTATTATTTGCTCCACAGTCTGTGCAGCCTCATCCCCACCACCAGGGGCCGAATCCCTGAGGCTCGTCCTGCTGGGGAGGACGGGAACAGGCCGGAGTTCCTCGGGCAACACCATCCTGGGCAGGTCGGCTTTCTGGGCCGACGTGTCCCCCTCTTCTGTGACCACACAATGCAAGAAGGAGACTGGGACAGTGCACGGGCGCAGCGTGTCTGTGATCGACACCCCGGGGTTCCTCCACACACGGCTCCCCCCTCAGGAGGTCATGGCGGAGGTGGGGCGCTGTGTCGTCCTGTCCTCCCCGGGACCCCATGCCTTCTTAGTCACCCTGCAGCCCAGCAGGTTCACAAAAGAGGAGAGGGACACCCTGGAGTGGATCAAGGCCACGTTTGGTCCTGAGGTCTGCAGGTTCACCGTGGTGCTGTTCACCGGGGGAGACCAGCTGCAGGGCAGACACATCGGGGACTTCCTGAAGGAGAGCAGGGAGCTGCTGGAGTTTGTCAGCAGCTGCCGTGGAGGGTACCATGTCTTCGATAACAGGGACAAGACAACAGAGTCCCCACAGTTGGAGCAGCTGCTGAAGAAGGTGGAGAAGATGCTGGAGAACAATGGAGGCGGGTGCTACAGCAACGTGATGTTTAGGGAGGCCGAGAAGGTGATCAAGGACGCACAACAGAGGATTCTGGGAGGACAACAACTGGGGTCCCCTCAGAAGTTTGCGGAGGTCAAAGAGGAGCAGGGACTAGAGTTAGAGAGGAGGAGGAGGAGGGAGGAGGAAGAGGCCAGGAAGAGGGAGGAGGGACTTTTCTGGTGCGAGCTGGTGACTGCGGTGGGGAAGGGAGCCGCAGAGGGGGCAGGGATCATGGGGGAGGACGAGGGGAAAGGGAAAGTTGTGAAGAAGGTGAAGGTGATGGAGAGGGCAGCGGCTCTGGCAGCGTCGCCGCTCTCCATCACCTCTGCTGCCAAGGTGGTGGGGGGGGCCGTGAGGGAGGGAAGCAAGGTGTTGTACAAGCACCGGAAAACGTTCCTGCACTGAGGGAAACTCGACTGCGTCACATGTGGGGGGGTTATGGTCTTTATTCAACAACTCACTCATTCCACTGTGTGTCACACATCAGATTTGTCTTAACACTGATGCACCAGCACTTTCAGCCCACACTGCCAATGCATGTGTGTGTGTGTGTGTTGGGGGAGTTTACAGAAGGGTAAACATTCTGGTGAGTTTCAGTCCAAAGAACAACACCACACCCTTTTAGTTGACTGAAGTCATGTGTTATAATAAAATAAATGTCATAGCAATTGTGTGCAATTCGCCTTTGTGTCAGTAACACGCTCTACAGACATTTTACAGATATTGAAAACGCCTTGATGTCGGATTTTACCTCAACACAACAGGACAGTCAAAGACCCGGGGAGGACAAGAACACATGTTTCACTAAAGCTTCTCAGCAGCTGTTGGTTCCATCTTTGGTTCCATTGAGGAAAAATACAAATGAATTAAGCCCTTTTTTTCTCCCATGAAGAAACTTTACATGTTTGATACAAAAATACAACGATGACTAAAGAGGAAACAGTCAAAGTTAACATAGTTGGCAATTAGGAAAAATGATGCTTGCACATCATGGTTAGTAAAGAGTGTGTCATCACATAATCAAAGAGGAAGACACTCAATGGACGATTACAGGGTCCACATTTACAAATAGGTTTATATGTGTAATTACTGTAAATCCTTAGGAAAGACCAGTGGTGTCTAGAAGTGTTTGGGAACTCTCCAACAGGAAAAACTGGATCTGTAGCTACACTGTGTGGCAATTAAAGCTCAACACAATGTGATTGAGAGCTGTACAAAAAGGCTACCGCAACTTTCAGGCACATAATTTTGTGGATTATCTCTCTGCAGCTAAAGAGGGGGAACTAAAGACCGACACACAGTTTGCATAGTGTTACTCTTTTCAGGGACACAGCTCAAGTTACACATTACCGTCTTACAAGAACAAACAAAAATACATCTCTAAATTATAAACACACACACTCGCAAAACGCACAGTCGCAAACACAAACTACAAGTCGGACAGAAATTCAATATCAAGAGTTGCAAAACTTGTTTTGGTCTTGAGAATCAGGGCAGACCTTCAGTCCCATTATTGAAAAACACGTGTACAGTTAAATGGCTGTGTTGAAATGCGGCGCGGTCGCAGGCACAGGTCGGTGGTTTGCCGAGGACTTCTGCTTTAAACCGGCATCGGCAGACTCATCTTCCCTTTTCCTCGAAGTACTGCGACAGGCAGGGGGACAGAAAGAGAAGACAAACCAGTTAGGATTTAAAAGTGAAAGTCTTCCTCTCTGTCCTCAGTTTACCAGCTGAAATAACACCCATCACTATTCACACTCATGTGACCAGATTCCTACTCATCTCTTTGTCTACCGAATAACTTAAGCCCAGGGGTGAGTTATTTATATGAATATTTCTAGAAAATATAACAACACTATAATAAAACAAATAATAAAACAGATAATAGTTAATTTTATCAACAGAAATTCAGGTGAAAGCTTCTGGATTCCTTCCACTGATCTGAAGGGATCACAGCCACAAGCCTCCACAGTCAAAAGTGTTTATACTAAATACTTTACGTTTATATCTCTACTGACCTCTTGTGACATAGAGGTAGAAGAAGTCGCAGTAGAAGATGGTCTGCACGACGCCGGACACCACCGCGATCTGGTCGAAGAAGCCCTCCGTGTGGTAACGCCACACCCAGTTGGCGATGTAGAGGGCTCGATAGAGGCCCAGGAAGAACAGGTAGTGGGTGGTGATGGACTCCGCCTCGCCAGTTTTGGTGATCATGAAGAGCTGGGGCATGATGGCCACCGCCTCCAGGAAGATGGAGAAGGTCCAGAGGATCTGGGTGGAGGCAACAGGAGGAAGACAAGAGAGTTTAGCTGTAGTCGATCTTTCAGTGGAGGCATTATAAATATGAAGTTTAGTGAGAATGATTGTTTACCTCCATCGGGGTGAAGGCGTAGTTCTCCAAGAAGGAGAGTCCGATGACGGGCACCAACAGGAACTCGATGCGGAACGTGTCATTCTCCGCGTCGAACGTGTTCCTGAAGCGCATGTAGATCAGGTACACGGTGGCATAGGACATCGCCAGGAACACCACCTGAGACCCGGGGGCAACATGGAGGAGGCCACAGTGAAACAGTGAAGGTCACATATGCAGACATTTTCTGGATCTTAGAGTCAGCAACTAACTTGTAAACTTTAAATTGAAACCGTGTGTGTATACAACAAAGAAAAGAGTTGCAGTTATCGAGTTAACCTAAAAAAAAATTGAATTTCTCACGTTACTGTCTCCTAAACTCTTTGGTCCCCGTCAGGATCCTGTAAATCAATGACTCGGGTTTTCCAGCGAGTGTTCAACAGTTTGGTCTGTTATCTCGAAGTTGAGATCTACCTCAGTAGGAAGTGAGCCACCTTCATTAAACCAAAAACTCTGAGTTAAACCTGAAGATGCCCTGATAACCACAAATCCTGCTTCATAGCACAAGCTGGTGTTGAGAGTCAAACACAGAACACATCTATATTTTCCGTCGGGTTGTGTTAGGGACAGGAAACATGTGTGTGTGTGTGTGTGTGTGTGTGTGTGTGTTTTTATCTGTGTGTTTGAGATGTCCACACTTACCTTCATGACCGTGTTGTAAGGAGAAATGAAGACGGTCAATAGGTCGAGGTACCTGGTGGTGAAAACCAGAGCAAACAGAACCTGGGACTTCCCGGAGATGCCTACAGAAAAAGAAAAGAGATTATCCATCACAACAGGACCTGTGCAGATGACGTGGTTCTGTCTCTGCTGGTTTCTGGATGAATCAGAGCAGAAAGCAGCTGAGGGGCAGAGTGGGTTTGTTCTAAAGATGTAGTCTGATGTGCAGAAGGTGGCGCAGGCAGCAGAACGCCTCGTTAACTTTGCCACGTCGCTTCCACTCCTGCAGAACTCCTCATCACCGTGCAAACACCAAACAACACGCACATCTAGAGCAGGTCTGTAAAGTGATTAGTGTGTCTGTGCACTGGTGCATGTGTAATGTGATGCAAATCCCAGTGATACCAGTAGTGTTACAGAGCAGTGGGGGTGCTGCTGTGGCGTGTGAGGCTACCTGCACAGGACCTGGACTTCCATATCTTCAGGAGCAGGAGGATGATGGCGACCAGGTGAGACGCGTCACCCGCCAGACGGAAGACGTTCATGTTGTTAACGTTGTGCTTTCAAAACAACAACAACAACAGCAACAAACAGAGTCTGGATACTAAAACAACAACAACAACAGGCCTGACACGTCCCCAGGAGACAGGACAGAGTTAGTTAGCCTCCACAAAAAAACACGCCAGTTAAAAGGCTAGCAGGACTTCCGGTTCGTCCAGCAGCGCACAGGTCGACTCCCTGGAGGACAAAGTGAGTGACGGTGGAAGTTCGGAGGTTTCTGGTCTGGGTGGCAGCAGGAGGTGCAGAGGAGAGGAGATCCAGAGGAGGTGACGTGGCTGACAGCTCACAGAGCAGGAGCTAGAATCAAGCTAACCCGGATCCGGCATAGGCGACGTTGTTCCGGCTCTGGTTTTTCAAAGTAAAACTCGCGCCTAGCCGTTACGCGCACTTGCATCTGTCGTTTACCTCCGTGCGTCTTTTCTGTAAAATGTACGTGTGTCCCGGCTGAGCTCCACGCGTGTACACCGACAAGAACAAGTCGTAGAGGGGTTTGGTTAAATTGTGATATTGTTGTATTTTGAAAAGCAAAATCCCTGCGTGTCCACCGCTGCTTGATTTTTTTCCGGTTAACCTCAGTCATCTTCAATAAGCTGAGGGTAACAGCAGGTGGCGCTAGACTGCAGGCAAAAAGCAATTGGAAGACATTTTCAATAGGTGGAACTTTATTCTATCTATCTATTTATCTATCAATCTATCTATCTATTTATCTATCAATCTATCTATCTATCTATCTATCTATCTATCTATCTATCTATCTATCTATCTATCTATCTATCTATCTATCTATCTATCTATCTATCTGAATGTACTGGCCTGGTTTAATGTAAATAGACGTAAGAATTTAATGATATAATCAGACTGTGATAATCTCAGATAATAGATTCAGTAGATGACATCAGTGTCTCATGGTAAATGATGAACAATCATCTGTAACATGTAAATATCCCATCATGCACTGAGAGGTTTGACTCTCTCCACTGACGACGTGCAGCATTCACGATTTCCAGTGTTTTAAAATACTCTCTGTCTCTTCTCCTGATGTTTCTCCACCCACCTCCCTTTCTTCTGTCCTGTGAATCACCATCAGAAACCACTCGCCCTCCATCTTTCATCACTGTGGTGTCTCCCCTCAGATCCCACCTCCTCCCCTGTCGTCCTCCTTCTCACTATAACCTACAGGTTTGCACACATCCCGCCGGGCCTGCATCCTACATTCATGTTTGATGCAGTAGAACCAGCATGGGGCACCTGAGGTCACAGAGGAAACACTGTCAGCCTACTCAGAGTGCATGTGTGGTGCATGGTGCGGATAAGTGAGGGGGCACCACACAGCCCCGGAGAGCACCGGCCTCCTTCTACACCCCTGAAGCTTCTGAACACAGAGCCTGGGCCCTTCATTTGCCACTGGGATGTTCACGCTGACTGTTGTTCCAGCAGAAGTGTTCTTATGTTTTAAACGATTCCGCTTCACTCGGCTCTTATTTGTGTTTTACTTCAGAGGAGCATGTGGCTGGAGGCAGATCAGCAGACAGGAACTGTAGAGAACATCCTGTGGACAGAGCTGACCCATATGTGCTGTAGTGATGAGGGTGTTCTGAGCAAAAGGTTACGGGAACCTAATCTGACACCCAGGCCTGATTAGTAGCTATTAATACACACACACACACACACACACACACACACACACACGTGGCCTGAAGAGTCCATCCCCCTGGTCATCTCCTCCCTGGAATGGAGGACCGTCTGAAACCCTCCATCTTCTCCCGTCCTCTGACACAACCCGTCTTCACCTCTGCTGAGGAGACTCAGGTCCCCCCCCCCCCTTCCTGTGCGTTTGTTTGCAAAGCAACATTACACAAAAACTGACAGTAAAACAATTACTGAACACCTTCGAGGTCAAGGAAAAACTTCATTATATTGTAATTAAAATACATCCCTTTCTTTATCATTGCTCGATTAGGAATATCCCGGCATATTTACAGGACTGAAATCTAGGAGTGTGTGAAGTTTGGTGCAGCTTGATTTCAGTTCAAGCGGTTTGGTGCCATGTCTGTTTGATAATCATGCATAAATGAACCAAAAGGACCTTGTGCATCATTATTATTTTTAAGGCTCTATATTCTCTCAATTCGTCACTTGATTTTTGGCATAGATCTGATTTTATTATCAGCCTGTTTACCAGTGTAACAATGAGGAAGCTGTTCAGATTCACACCGTGGATTTTCCTCCCCTCGGGCTCGGCTGCATCTACAAAGACACATTTTCTTCTCATCTGAGAAAGAATTCAGAGCAGCCGCTCGATAACGTCACCACCTTCCTCTGTTGTGGGTCGACTGCTGAGTGAGGCTGACCTGCACCAACCAGCAGACGTCTTCAGCCGTCTTTCCCAAGTGGAGGCAGTGATGCAGTACAGGGATAAATGGGAGCTGCTCTGTGAGCCTGGTTTCATATTCATATTCATATATTATACATGTGGATTCTGGATGAAGACACTTTAAAATCAGACCAGTAAATGTAAGAAATGACAAAGTTACACCGCTGTTAATGTAAATTATGAAGCTGGTGGAGCTGCACTAACAAAGAGTTGGAAGGGAAGGAAGAAGGAGAGAGAGGAGACAGTTACATACTGTTCATATGATGTTATCAATAATACAAATAGAAGATGTAGTAGTATTAGTAGTATCAGTCCTGACTATATGTACACAGCATGGTACAGTTACATAACAGTTGTGAGTACACCTGACGTAAAATACATTAGTCACAAGACTATTATCTGACTGGGAAATTCGTGTCAGTTCAACTGAATTTTTAATAACACAACAAAATATGTATATATTTTTTTTGAAGAAATTTATTTGATTTCACATCAGGGAGTCTTGTATGATATGACATTAAATGACCAGGTGGCTGAATGTTTATTTTTCATTTTTAATAAACACACAAAGAATGACGTGAATGTTATAATTTAGTTATTTAATATGCAAACAACTATTATATTGTACTTTTAAGTCCAGCCCTGGATGAGAGGAAACAGCCTTTAGTGCTCAGAGAGCTATGGGACTCTGTGTTGTTGTTTCCATGCAAAGCTTCAGTGAGATCCCTGTATTTTAATCATTCTTTTTAAATAGTGATGTCTACTCATTCCCCTTCAATTCCAAAATGTCATATTTCCTTTGTCTTCCACCTCGTCCGCCTCATGACTCAATGGAGTTTTCACTGGTTCCACATCAGGCATCATCAACACCTACACACGCTGGGAGAGCACAGATAAAGTGACAGCCCCTCTGTAGTCTCATCTCCTTTTTCTTTTCTCTCCTCTCCCTCCCTCCAAAACCAAATCTCATCTGCACATGGAAGATTGACACAGCATTTACAGCTGGGGGGGGGGGGGGGGGGGGGGGGGTGCATGAGTACGCACAGGAGAGAGCGCTCACAGACAGGATTATATCAAGTGAAGGAGGCGGTGGAGGACAATGCAGGATTAAAAAGAGAGAAACAGCCGGGATGGAACGATGAATAAGCAACGAAGGAGAAACTAGAAGAAGAACGTGAGGAGAGAACCGGGGACAACGAACCCTGAGGTGTCAGGATGTGGGACCACGGCCCTGGACTGTGAGGGGGGTGGGGGGGGATTTTGAGACGTGTCAAGGAACTGGAAACACAAGTGTGTGACTGAAAACCACAACCAGCTTGAGGGAGGTGAGTATTTATTTATAACAAGTTTTTTTATTTGTTGATTAAAGTTGATCTCCAGAGGTGTTTTAGACACTCGTCGATTTCCCAGATTCCTCAGGGAGATAAGAAGCTGCGTCTGAGAAACTAAAGCTCAGGCATCATGGAAAGTGCTGAGTCGTGTGTGATCAAGTGAACAGTCACACTATTCCTTCTCATACTCTAAATCTAAGGCATGACATCACCTGAAAGCGAATCAGGACAATATCCAGACAATGATGCTGATTGTGAAAAGATGTGTTACATAAAAATTACTCTCCGCCCCCTTTTCCAAGCTTTTGGTCGGTTTGTTTATTAGAATTTGTTCATCATGAAATCCACCCAAAAATAAATGCATCTCAAGGTGAAGCCTCATGATGCCTGAGGGCGGGAAAATAACAGAAAACACAAATCAACAGCTTCTTACACAACAGATTCAGTTTTTTAAAGGGATGTGAGCTCAGTTTTTGATACAAACTGTGTACAACACCTATAATTCACAGAAAATATGTATTAATATGTAATATCTATATATAATAGAGGAGCTTAAAATGTGCAAAGTGGTCATTTGAGACCAAAACATAAAGAAATTAATTGTTGACGCATTTAACCCCAGAAACTGACCAATAATACTTCTAACAGTGCGAAGCTGCAGGTTAAAGATGTGACGAGCACAGATGAGCTGCAGATGATAAGATGTAATGTGATGTTTTTAAACCTGTCCCTGATAAAGTGATAGAAAGTGATCATGTGGTCCGACAGGTAGAAGCAACTGACCTGAGACACAAACGGGGGAAATATAGTTTTGCAAAGATGAAAAAAGGACACGCTGGAAAAAGACAAAGTGAAGCGAAACCAAGTCGGAGGTTCACTGGGATGTGATGATCGTGTGGGAACGATGGGCTGCTGTGGGCTGGCTCGTGATGAGCAGAGGTGAAGCCGTGCAGGGGAATTGTTGCTCTGCTCTCACGTGTTTGTTTAACACGGTTGTTTGACGCAGGGAAATGAACAGGGAAGTGCTCAGGGGAATGAGGATTAACATATCTTTACTAATGATTAATAAAGATTGTTAATCTTATCTAATTTCATCTGTGGGGAATTACATCACAAATATCCTCCCATTAAGAGAGTAAATTAATGTTGGAAGCTTATTCTTTGCTTTTAATAAGAGAAGGTTTAAAGAGTAATTAAGTAAGTAAGTAAACAAGGTTACAAAGTGCTTTATAAAATAAACAGATTTAAAACAACCCAGAAGGAAAACAGGAAAGATAATAACAAATAAAATATTAAAAACAAACTTGGAACTACTGGTAAATGTGGTAAATGTCCTCTCCAGGGAGAAAGAGACAATGAGCCGATCCACTCGAAGCCACATCTGTGCACAGAGCTCAGGTATTTACACTGGATGCAAAACTTGCTGATGTAATCGTGTGTCATCACAAAGGCTTTAGGGGAATGGACACTTCTTCATTTTAATCCCGAGGGATTACCAGTCAGGAGATGACCCCCACTTTCTTATTTTAGTGTGGGAGGTTATTAATCTTGTGATTCACCAGATTAGGAGTCAGTCATGCAGAGAAACAGTAAAAGAAACTGCAAAGTCAATTGATTCTTTATTTCAAAGAAGACAATTCAAAGAACAAACTAATAAGGTTTTCAGTCAAATTCTACAAAAACTCAAAACCTCAGAGAAAGATGATGATTTTCTAGAACATGTTTCTCATGGCAGTTTGGACTGAACCAGTTGGAAAAAATTCTTATAAAACAAACATATTTTCTCTTTTCCTCATTTACATTTCTACTCAGTAGAAATCCCCCCCCCCCCCCCACACACATTTAAATCTACTTTAGATTGAATGTAGATGTCGTGTTGCTGCTCTCGTGCCCTTTCAGTCCCATCACCCCCCTCCTCCCCCCTCTGACTCATGTGATAAGAGCACTTAATACTCCATACCCCCCCCCCCCACACACACACACACACACACACACTCTGTCTGTTATGACTCCCTCCTCTCCATCCCCCAAATGCCACAGGAGACGGGTTCCCATGGAAACCAGCTTCTGTGAAAGTCCAGTTTTACCTGGTGACCACTTACTGGTTTGCACTGGTGTGTCTCATCTCTGCTGCAACCGAACCGAGGCCACCAGAACCCGGATCTTTATCTGGGGTCTTACTAACACATAGATACCAGATCTGTATCAGAAGTCCTGATGATCCGTCTTCTGCATAAAACTGTTTAAAATCCAACGATCGAACGTAATGAACCTGTTGCTCCGACAGTGAATCATCCCCCGATGTCGGACTGTTCACTGGTTCCTTTTATAGACACAGCCTGGAGCTGGAAGATTTTGTTTCATAGCTGAGGTTGTTGGTTGGAAGCCGAGCTCACCTGTGAGGAGACACACAAACACACACACACACACACAGAACATGTAATTATATAAACCTCATACACAGTATTCACACGTAAAGATACAGATTGTTTCAACCTGAGCTCGTTAACTTCATTGGGATGATTTTATAACACGTGTCGTACAGAGAGAAGTGACAAAAACAAACAGCGACAACCTATTTGAGCTTGTGTTTACCGTCTGATGGAGAGATTACGTGAGAGGATTTTCTTTGTATTTCTGGACAAAAATAAGTCCTGAGCTCGATTGGTGTTATTTAATACCCGGGGTCGTGCAGGAGAAAGGTTGTTAGGCAGTTTTGTGCTTGTGTGTAAGTGGGAAAGTTGTACAGTTGGAAAGGAATCTAACGATATTTGGATTTTTAGGTATATCATGGACAGTGACGTTTACCATGCAAGTGCAGCCTTTACAATCAAAGTGCACTCGCAGAGGATTCACACCCACACACATGCAAGATTTCAGCTCAAGTAAATGTCTATCGCTGTTGAATAACACATGGAGACTTAAGACTTATTATGAAAAGATAATCCTTTCATAGCTGTATGGTTTCTCAGGGTCAGACAAGGTCACAGCTCCTTAAGACATTTCACAGAAGCAGATCCGGATTATGTCTTAAATCCGCTTCTTTAATTTAGGCCTGCAGTCTGATGTTTAAACACATTGTGAAACCAGAGTCACATCACGTTTAAAAATAGTTCAAGACAGTTTTGTTCTCATCAAAACCTCTGGAATTAAATAATCCCATTTTTCTGAAGCTGCTTGTTCTTCCTGTAGCTGTCTGTCACTTAACAAACCAGAAGGTTCTGGGTTCGAACCTGTCGGCATCAGGCTCTTTCTGTTTATGTGCCTCCCATGCAGGTCATTTCAATATGAGACCAATCGAGCCCCCCCGTGACCCTCCAAGTACAAGTGGTAAAGATTTTGGAACTGATATGTTCATGTCTTCCTCCTCAGTTGCCTTCACACTGACTCAAAAACCACCTTGGTGCAGGAGACCTGGTCTCTGGGAGCAGGACAGAGTCTGGCCTCGGACCCTGCCGCCCCCCAAAACCAGTGATCGTTGGTGCCATGGGATCAAGTAGGTCCAACAGGTGAGGGATTAACAGGGAGTCAGGATTCTGGCCTGAACCATCTGATGATGAGTTCCTGGTGAGTTTTATAAAAGCCTGAATCTGGTCCCGACACGATGCACCGGGGGAACTCGGACATATGATGTGTTGGAGAGACACTGTAAAAATAAAGCTGCAAACTAAATACAAAATCAGGTTTGCAGAAATTTGAATACTGTTCCGCTAATCCGAAAAAATTATGTTTCAAAACTTTGTTCTATGTTAATTTCGGAAAGACGGACACTGACTCAGATATAATCCAATAATCTGTGAGGATCCTTCTCACGAGGCTAAACTGAACTCACCTTCCCAGCAGGTAATCCTCCGTGTAAAGGAGAGCGACAGGTTTGTTAGATTCACACCAGGATCAGTCTGAATGATTGTTTTGATTGGTTATCAAAAACCCTGAGGTCAGAGTGGAGCCTCCCTCATGTCAGTGGTGAAAGACAGGACAGGTGTCTAATAAAAAACGACCATAAACTCCATATTCATCCCATTTCCTAACTCCTTAACTCCTCCTCTCTGCTGTTGACAGGTACAGCATTGTGTCGGGCGTTCTACCGGTGGACGAGCGCCAGAGGATCGCCAGCCTAGGACTCTGCAACGGCCACAGCTCCTCCAACTTCCAGCTGCGCTCAGCCGGCGACACAGAGACGGACGACAGTCGGAGGAGGTCGGGAGAATCGGTGGTGTCCAGCACTACCACACACAAAGGGATGAACAACTACAATGGAAAGATTCTGACGAGGGGCTCCAACCAGGTGCGGAGCAGGTTTGTTAAGAAAAATGGACAATGTAATGTTGTGTTGACCAACATGGAAGACAAGGGGCAACGCTACCTCGCCGACATCTTCACCACCTGCGTGGATATCCGCTGGAGGTACCTGCTGCTTATATTCTGCACCAGCTTCATGGTGTCCTGGCTTTTCTTTGGCATTATCTTCTACACCGTCTCCCTGGCACATGGGGACTTTGAGGAGCAGCCCACAGGGAAGGGAGATGAGCTGGTGGCCGGGGGCTTGCATGGACCAACCCCTGGACACACCGCTGGAGGACAGCCACAGAGGATGCCCTGTATACTTCATGTGCAGGGATTGGTTGGGGCGCTCCTGTTCTCCATGGAGACCCAGACCACCATTGGTTATGGCTGGCGCTGTGTAACCGAGGAGTGCCCGGCCGCGGTGCTCACAGTGGTGGTCCAGTCCATCGTTGGCTGCATCATTGACTCTTTCACGATTGGCACCATCATGGCCAAGATGGCGCGGCCGAAGAAGAGGAATCAGACCCTTGTGTTCTCTAAGAATGCCGTCATCTCCCTGCGCGACGGCAAACTCTGCCTCATGTGGAGGGTGGGCAACCTGCGGAAGAGCCACATTGTGGAGGCTCATGTCCGAGCACAGCTCATAAGGTCCTACGTCACCGCTGAGGGAGAGTTCATCCCCTTGGAGCAGATGGACCTGAATGTGGGCTACGACGAGGGCACCGACCGGCTCTTTCTAGTATCCCCACTGGTTGTAGTGCATGAGATAGATAAGGATAGCCCCTTGTACACTTTAAGCCGAGCTGATCTGGAGACAGATGACTTTGAGGTTGTTGTGATCCTGGAGGGGATGGTGGAGGCCACGGCCATGACCACCCAGTTCCGTAGCTCCTACCTCGCTCGAGAGATCTTCTGGGGTCACAGGTTCGAGCCTGTGATCTACGAGGACCAGGACCGCTACAAGGTAGACTACTCTCGCTTCCACAAGACCTACGAGGTGCCGTCAACGCCTCACCTCAGCGCCAAAGAACTCTGCGAGGCTACGAGTCGAGCCTCCTCTGCCGCTTCTCACCTCCCCGCATGTAGATCCACTCAAGACTTGATTCCCAGGACGCTGAGCGCCTTCTGCTACGAGAACGAAGTCGCCCTGAGCTGCGGGGAGGACGAGGACGACATTTTCGACTCCACACAGATCGTAGGGAAGGAGAGGCCGGAGGAGAGGACCACCTCAGTTTCTGTAGACTTCCAAAATATGTTCCAGGATACAGCCACCATGACATCAGGCAGTCACAGCGTCATGTGTGTTCTGGACATGGACAACAATGAGATGGAGTTTGACATCCTGCAGACGGCCATTCCTCTCGATCCTGTGACCTACAAGAGCGAGCAAGAGATCTGAAGAGCAAGGCGGGGGGGGGGGGTTACTGTCACCTGTCCGTCTTCACCCAATAATAATATAAGTTTCTAATGTCCATAAAGAACTTGATATTAACTTGCTTGGCTGATTGTGTTTGAAGGGTTTTGAGTGGCAGTGAACAACAGCTGGTGTTGAATTGTGTATTAGGTGGACCTGACAAGAGGAAAACGATGGTGGTAAATGTCCCTTTGTACAAAACACATAGTCGTTTGTTTTCTCCTCTGCAAATTTTCCTGCTTCGTATAAATCAGAAGATAAACCTCCCTCTGATCGGTGATTAAACTGCACTGAGATCCTAATGGAAAAGCACTGGAGAGAAATATATCCAGAACAAAGCACTTGACTCTTCCTTCTATTGATGTTGCAAATAAATATTTCTATAATTTTGTCTGTTTGTCCTTTTGTTTCTGTCAATTAATCCTGATCAGAGAAACAGAAGCTGTGAGCTCTTCTGGAGCCACTAGGTGCCTCTGCTGCCACTTCTATCACTGCAGGGTTCAAATGGAGCAGTGAACCAGGCGGAGAAGGAGTGTCCCTGAAACATATTTGGCTTCAATATCCCATTCAAATAAAGTGAGTTTGTTAATAATCATCTTTCTGCAAGCTCGAGATATCATCTCTTGTCTTTTCACAGATCCTGGAAACCTGTGTGCGTCTTTTACTTCATGTCAAGAGATTGAAAAGTCCTTTTAAAGTAGCAGGTGGTGAGGAGTTGTCTGATCTCTTTCTGGACATTGAATGTCTTTTAATCATATTATTACTTATATCGGATCTTTGACTGAGCAGTTGTATTTCACGCTCATATAAACACTCCCTGTGTCATATCATCTTGAGTTACAGCTGCTTTTATCCTTATTTCGTGTCATTTTCACCAGAACATTGTAATGAAAGGATTCACAGTGTTTACAGGCAGAGGATCATAATACAGAACTAATGGATACTGTAAATATCACCATTTAACATTTCATGACAAATCACTAATATCCCAGTGCCACTGATAACTTTGTCTGTGAGCGATGATCCACAGTCGGTCGTCTGTTCTGCTTCGTCACTGTGATGGATCGACTGTGCAAAGCGGCAGCAGGAGCCAGATGAATATCAGCAGACGCAGTGAAAGGGCCGTTTGAGAGACGTAGCTCTGGTCGGATTGATACGCTCTGATGACCTTTACGTTAACGAAGCATTCAGAGGATTTCAGGGGAAGAGCGACACCGCAGGAGCTCCGAGAAGAGCCGGGGGCACTCCGTCCGTCTTCTCCTCCATGTTGGTGTTCCTCATTCCAAAAACCATGCGTTTAATGAGCTGTTGATTCAGGTCCTGCACACTGACGAGGAGGTTTTTATTTCCCAATGTTCCCAGTCAAGTCGAAATCTATAATTTGCACGATAAATGTCACATGATCATTTCTTATTCATCTTAGGATCTGATTTTTGCTCCTGAGTGTTAGTTGTAGTTTTAAACTCTTCTTTATGGGCAGAATCTGACAAATAACCTCAAATGTTTTACTCCTAACTGTGTTTGATCAATGCATAAGCAAAATATCAATATATCTTGGTGTCTTGTAATATTTTTATCCATGAAAGTAATATTGAATAGGTCTTGATGTTGTTTTATTGCCAAGCCCCACCCGATGTTGTCTAAGGCCAGAATGAGCGAAGACACAAAAAATAAACACACAAGACGAAAGAAACCAAAACAACAACTAGAATGTGACTCATAGAGATCAGGCCTAGCGGTCCCCTTGAATTCAACCAAGCTGCACCACACTGCTCACTTTCACAGATATTAGTTCCCTAAATGTGCTTTGTTTTCTTCTTCAAGTTCCAGGAATTATTCTCTGGGAAATCAAAAACAAATGTCGAACAACATTCCTGGATCTGCACCAGAACATAACGAGTTGTTCCCTGACCCACATCACGTCCTTCCTCCCGGTTTCATGGAAATTAAAGAAAAACAGATCTAATAAGGGACAGTTAACCCAGAGACTCCTGAACAGGCTGAAACAGATCGGGTTGGGATTTAGTAAAATTCTACATTGTGTAGATGAATTATTTGTTTAGTGAGACGTGCAGTGACGTTAAATTTACGAACTGGATTTGTGATTGTACTCATGAGGTACTTCCACACAGGAGGGATCCACGCCGGCGACATGCAACACATCTGGTTTTGAGTGTCTTCTTTGGAGAAACTCTCCAGATGTGTTGACTTCACGATGAACTGGTCACCACAGCTAATGCAGGGGAGGTCAGTGCCCCCTGCTGGCCAATCATCAGGAAACGGATAAAGATCACAAATTTGAAAAATTAAGTAAGATTTGTTTTAATTCTTGTCAGCATAGAGTCGAAAATGGGGGAGAAATAAAGTGTGTTCTGTGAAAAATATATCTTTTATCATATTTAATTATATCTTTTATCATTTCTTTAATATATCTGATGTCTGACTAAGGAGAATATGCAAGTGATGCTTGGATGAGGACTTCACACGCATCTTATCTTTTTAATTTACACCTGGGTAAATTCTCTAGTCTAAGGTTGTCCCTAATGTCACAGCGATAATGTACATGTCACAATTTAACACTTCATGACAAATGACAAACAATAAGCTACAGTATAAAGGAGAAGTAAGGGTTGATCAATGAGAATATGAGAGAAACCAGCTGTGTTTGTTATGAGTTAGTCTCATCAAATCGCCATGTTAAAGTATTTCACTTCTCCAGGCCCTACATGTTCATACACTCTTATTAAATAATTGCCCACCATCTCCGCTTTGTGTTTTCCGTCTAGATTTTAATCAAGTTAAAATGACTCACTAATAGTGTCACTAATGAGAGACTTCCCCCTGTCAGCCCCCTCTTGCTGGTCCTGTCATGAATTCAGCTGAATTATTAATTCGGCCTGTTGCCGTTCCCACGCACGAGAGGCCGACGCGTCCGGAACCTCTGAACCTGCCGGAGAGACGTTCCTGTCGGAGGATGAAAGGAGGGCAAGGGGGGGGGGGGGGGGGGGGGGGCACTCAGTGGCTGCAGGCTATCATCTTTTCATTAGTGGGCCAGAGAGCCAATGAGTGAGTGTGATCGGTGGGACGGTAAAAGAGGAGAAGTCGTGCTGGGCCACATCAGCTATTAGGGTGATTAGGGGGCTTCCACTGACTCCTTCTGTGTATTGTCTCCCCACAGAGCTCAACAGTGAGTCTTTGTGTGGGACATTTAACTGCCTGTTAGCATGCTAATTATGGTGTGTGTGTGTGTGTGCGTGTGTGTGTTTGTGATCGTCATCGTCTGGTCTTTTCCATCCCTCCATCTCCCTCCTGAGCTGTCCTCTCCTCCTCTCCTCCTCCCCCTGCTGCACCGCTGATCCCTGTGTTACGGCTCTGACCTCTTTACAAGCTCCTTCCCCTCGGTTTTGATCTGTGATCTTTATTCCTCAATCTGTGTGTGTTCTCCCCAGTGTCCTCTTTGGTCCGTGTCTTTTCTTTTTTCATGATTAATCAGTTGCTTCTTATTCTGCCACGCTCTGATCGGTTTGGCTTTGACTCCGATGTTTAAAGATTCACTCCCTCTCACAGGCGGCGCAGGACATTTTCCTCGCATTCAGTGATGGAACAAGCTGATTTCAGACATGCAGCTCTTTCATCAGGGACAAAACTCTGCAGCCATCGTTGAGCCTGTGCTTCCTTCCCACCTGACTCCCTGTTGCGGGATTAGAGGTGTGCAATTACAGATTCCCGAAATATTTCTGGCTGAAGGAAAGCAACCTGCTTTTCAGAGGTGATCACCATAACAGAAAAACATCCCACTTCCAAAGACTTCACTCAAGTCACTCAACCGAGCCGAGTCTTATTTCTGAATTGTACTTAAAGGCTGTAAAATTCACGATTTCCACTCAACAGTCTCTTGCGTTGTGAGATAAAACAAAACAGACATCAGATTTCATCTCCCCTCCAGTGATTGTCCGTGTCAGACGAGCGATAATTCATACTTCTGCTCTTCTTCTGGAGTCGTGTGTTGATCAAATAAAAATCAACAGGCCCTTGATGTCGGTGGAATAGTATCATCACAACTGATCCTGAGTAAATACCATTAAACACTGAGCAGCAACACACATTTCTCGCCCGACATCGACAAGGCCGGCTGGACGGGCCAGACGCCGACACTGATGCTACATCTGATATGGAAGCTCCTGACTCAACAGGAGAGAACTTCCATCACTCAAGACGACATGAACGACAAGAGCTCTGCCTTTTTAAATATGTGTGTCCATTTTCCTGTTGATATCAGTGTATATGTTTACATCTGCTGCATGTGTAGTGTGAGTGTTCTTTTCTGTCAGGCCTTGATTTAAAAGATCTTCTCCTCAGCTGAACTAAAACTGTCTGATCATACTTGTGTCCATTGTAGTGTTATCTAGGAAGCCTTTTAATGTTGTGCTCTATGGGTCCCATTAATAACTTTAACATTGTGTACACTCTATATATATATAACAGAGTATTATGAGTGCAGAGTTTGAGAAACGGCCGCGGGAGAAGTTCTGGAAGTTTGTTGTCCCTGTTGTCCTCAAATAGCAGGGCAGTAAAGTTTTTGAGTTTTTGAATATTTACCGGATTTGTCGTCCACATTGTGTCTTGTGTTTACCTATAGATAATACACACACATGTGACTAACTGTGTTTGTGTAGCTGTGGGAGTGTATATGTATCACCATAGCATTATACCCTAGTATCATACTGCTATTTCTGGTAGATTCCAGGTTGTATTTAAGTGCATGTTTGAGGGCATGCAGACGTGTTCATCCACGTATGTACTTCTGTGTTTGTGTGTGTGTGTATAAGTGTGTGTATGTGCGTGTGTGTGTGTGTTTGAGTGCATGCGAGCAGCTGTGGGCCCTGTGTTTGAACTCTAGCTCACATGGGCAGAGTGAGGGAGGGCCGCAGGGCGAGGAGGCGATGGGAGAGGGGACTGATGCCCGACAAACTCTCCATCTCCCTCTCCCCTTTCATCTCCCTCTCCCGGCACCAAACAACAAACTCTTTCATTCAGGCATCTCTGCGGCCAGCCGCCCCCAGACCCTCCAGGCCCCCACCCCTTCACGCTGCTTAATTCAATGTTCCGAGAAAAACTCATGATTGGGAAGTGACTTTTCTTATCCTCCTCCTTTTCCATATCTCCCCTTAAGAAGCATCGTGCCTCGTCCTCTTCTCCCGAAGTTTGTTTTTTAATTTTCATTGCAAAACAGCTCCTGTCCTGAAAACAGGAACTGGACAATGCAATGATGGTAGATGAGCAGTCGCAGGGTTTGATGCACCTAAGACAGCAGAACATTACATAAAGGCATGAATGGGAGGTTATAGTGCTTGGTATAGTTCTTTGATTGAACAGCATTCACTCACAGTGATTCCAGACACAACGAGTTTGTCTGTTGAGTGACGAGGACGTAAACGAGTGAAATCATCTCTTTAATCTGAACAATCACGTTTTATCGTCCGGCTCCTTTGATGTAAAATCTAATTAAAAGGTGAAATAAATCATTTTCGACTGTCAACAAGTACGATGTCAGATTTAACCAAACTGAACTGGTCTCTGCTCTAGTTTCACCTCCAGCGAGGGGGTTGTGTGTTCACCTCTGTTCTTCATTTCTAAGAGGATAGTTTCAATATTAGATTCTCTCATTGCTCTCTGTAAATATAACAACAATCATAAAAGCATAATCCTATAACTTAAGCCTGAACTAAGCCACTTGTGATAGCAGTATTTCAGCTACAGTCAATTTTATTGAGCTTATACGTACAGTTCATTCATAAAGATATTTGGGACGTGCACATATTCAAGCCTGTGCAGTTGCAAGGAATGATAGAAAAGGTTTTAATTTACTTAAATATATATAAATGTCCCAATAAATGTACTCAACTCATATCGGAAAACATAAAAGTACTTATCCTGAGTGATTCAAAATGCAATACCACTGATGTGTGATCATGTCTGCCATGTGTAATGTATAAGATATATAAGATATTAAACATATTTTCTAAGATGATTACTTGTTTTGTGTGTAAAATGTATCAATATTGAGTCAAGGCCCCTCTGCATTCTATACTACATTGTATTTATCATGAATTGTGCATTAATAGATAATGATATACAGACATATATATATATAATATCTTTATAGTACATGAGCAAATGTACCCAGTAATTTTCCACGAGTATATCTCTATAGTGTCTGAAATCCATAGTGTTGTGTCCGGGTGCCAGAAGCTAAATTAGATGTTTAATGAGAATTTAGTTTTATGTCCAAGGGGAAAAATCTCCGGAAATAGAATGAGTGAGATTGAAGAAGATCTGCGAGAGGCCCATCACGGCTGCGTGAGGATGTCCAGGACAACACGCAGCCAGACATGCTGCAGCAGCGTCCGAACAGAGGACGCCATTGTTGCCGGGCCGAATTCTTGAACACCATTTTCTGCATTTTCCTGCAAATGACTCAATCTCCTCCTCCATCGCCTCTCATTCCGCTCAATTATCATTTTCTCAGGCATGTTCTCTTGTCCTACAGAGAGACGGGCAGTTTGGGAGTTTCCAGCTCTCACCGTGAAATCTGCTTATATGTTTAGAGATGTGTCTTTCGTGCCAGAAAACCACACACATGTACACACACATTCAAAGTGCATGGCAGACGAGGAGGGTAAATGAATAATGTGACTGATTATGCTCTGGGGGACGGGGGACAGGGGACAGTTGAGACGGATACAAGGCACCATTGAGGATTCGCTTTCTCTTATTCCCCCGACATCATCCCCCCATTTTCCTGGTGCCTCTTGTTGCTGTCACAGCTGCAGCGTGCACGCCTCAGAACACCACAACTTAACGGCCTCGGCCCGGTCGACACAAAAGACGGTGACACTCGACAGTGTCGGCTCAGTGCGGCTTGAATATACACACACAACAAAAATACATTGATGCAGAGCCGAGCTTTAAAAGTCCTGCAGCTGAAGTATTAATGCAGCTAAGATGCATCAAGACATTTTGACATATTCACAACCAGTGATTTCAAATCTGATAAAAGTCAGTGCATTGATGAAGTGGCTCCAAAGTGTTGTTCAAGCAGAAGCCCAGCTGTAGATCTGACAGAGTCATGTGACAGGCGGAGACACAGTGGGGCTTTGAGCTCAGGGCTAACGTCACAATGATATCATGCTCTGGATCGACTATATGGCCTCGCTGACTTCTGCTGTAAACACAAACTGACGCTGATGAGATTTAAAATCCATTCTTCAGGCGTTTGGTCAAAAGACAAACAGGGTTCATCCTCAGAGAACCATGATTATCTGGATGAAACTTTGAGCCAATCACAAGGGGGGAAAGGGTGAAAACGTATTGAAGAGTCAGGGATCACTTCAGTGTAACTTTATTTACTCTCTATCCCAGTGGTTATTTCACTACATGCCAAAGATGTCAACCTGCTGGGGGCCCCAGAGTAAAAGGGATTCATCTTCTGGGACCATGAGTCCATAGGAATCAGCCTGAGGCTACATCCATGTTTTCAAACTAAGAGGATCTCTGTCCCACAAATGTTTCAGCCTTATATCAGTTTGAATCCCCGTCGATACAAACACACCTGAACTTGGCGTGTACAGTTGTTGAGTCAGGACCTCGGTGGTAGAACAGCAGCCATGATGCTGATCTAACTAAGAACCACTCAGAGAGGTGTTTCCAGATCAATTGTCCCAACTCAACTCAACTCAACACAAAAAAGGATGTTTTTTCACAGACTCACTGAGTCAACACAACTTAGGAGGAAGAATTAATAAGCACAGAGGTCACAACTACCACCTGACACTGAAATCAGGACAAATGAGCCTCGTTCTGAAAAACAAGCGGGAGTTTGATTCCTGAACACCGGCAGAGCTCAGCCGCGGGTAACTGAACTCCCCATCCCACCAGGGACCCTTACTCTAATACCCCCCCCCCCCCCCCCGCCCAGCACCACCAACACCCGCTCAGCCCCCATATATCAGTTTCTTTTAGATGTCCCCCCCTCACACAATCGAGGTAACTAGATTCTTTCCTTTGGCTTGCAAGCGGAGATATGAAGCAGAACACACAATGGGCTATTCATTAAGGTAGCCACACACACTGACACACACTCACAGACACACACACGTACCCAGAAGTTCCTGCATATAAATTCACATGCACACATTTAACACACAGCCGGTACCCCATCTCACTACCCAGCTGCAGGGAGAGCCAGTCCAAGCTCTTACAAACCCCTGAAACACACACACACACACACACACACACACACACTAACACCAGTCACTCAAGGACAGGACTAACACTAAAGAATAGAAACTTTGATGCTCAGAGCACAAAGGCAGGATTCACAGATGTTCAAAAGAGGGACCTATTAAAATGTAACACGGCTGTGTTAATTTACTAAGGAGGATGAAGAAGAAAACAACGAAGCAACAAACATTGAATTATTTTCTTGGGTGTGTTAAGAGGATATGTAATTCATATTTACCACTACTGAGGGATATTATATAAACTATTGAAGCTTATACATTTTAAAAGGCTGAAACTTCAAAAACTCAGAGTTCCACTTACGCCCGACCTCCGACCTCCCGGAGGAACTCAAGCGTGAATGAGGCTTTTAAGGTAAAACAATGAGACAGAGTTGATTACGTTCATAATAACTTAATAACGGCAATAACAGCAGCTCCACCGGATCCTTGTGCAAGCTTGACCGACTCACTTCACTCAGGGAGCGGCGACAACACCTGCTCTGTCCTGCACAGGTGCATGCAGGGAAACAAAGAGAGGAGGAGGAGGAGGAGAGTGGGATATAAACCTGCTTTTAAAATTATGTTCACTGATATAACCAAGTGCAAGAAGACACAAAACCTTGATTTCAACACGTGCCCTGTGAACTGAATTTCGATTCTGGCTCACAATCCAACAAAGAGGGAATGAATAATTAAAAATAGAGATAAAAAGTGGATTTCTAAATATTTTAACTTTTGTGAACCTGTTTTTTGCTGCACCGAGTTTGTCCGTTGCTGCAGCTGCAGCCGAGCAGAGCGCCGCCATTTTAGCTCTGATACAAACGCTGTGAATTTCAAACAAGCTCTTGGCCGTCAGCCTTGTGACACAGATGTAGCCTCTAGCAGCCGCTTCCCAATCCAGTGCTGCAGACGCATCCAGACCAAGATGTTCTCATCGATTCAACAGAGAGTCTCTCCAATTAGACCGTGACGGAGAAAGTCCTTAAAACAGAACAGGGGAGAAACACGGGAGAGAGGAAAGATGTGATATAAGAGTTTCATAAAGGCAGAGCACCAGGGACTTTAATCTAGTTCACTCAGCTTGGTGAACTTTCCGATTACGGATCAACCATCGACCTTTGTATACCCCCCCCGGTCTTTCCCCAGGGGTCATCTGTATTCTCTGACCCCTCCTGTCTGCAGGGCAACATTTACACAATCGCATTTTTGCTGATTCATTTTGATGTGTGTGTGTTTCAGCCTGAGCTCCGACTCCTGACCACACGGCACTGAGGTTGTTCTTGTCCCATTGGGATGCGTCCCGGCCTCCTGTGAGTCAGCAGGAGTCACCACGTGAACCAGAAAACCAACAGGGCGCCGCTCCCTTGGCCGAGGAACGCTGGGCCTCCATAACACACACAGGGTAAACCCGGCTTCATGTCGTACAAGAGTAAACATCACACAAGTCATGTGAGATTTATACAAGGCATAAAATAACTATAGCAAGTAAAAGGAATTGTTGATTATAAATGTAATAACCAGCTCCTCATATTTCATCTAAATCCAGTGTGCCTCATGTTAGAGTTGTCCACTACTACTCACTAACTTCCTGCCCTCTGTGGGTTCACACAGGATTTGAGTTTCAATATAAATCGGCTTTTTGTTCTGTGACTTGATTCGTTATTTTCCTGCAGCGTCGTGTTTATCATGAATCTCCAGCGAACGAGTTTGTGTCCCACAGAAACAGAATCTGTGGATATGTGACATGTGACCTGAAGACATGAAGTTAGTGTGTTTACGGATGTGAGGTGACCCGGGGCCCGTGGGTGGGGCCCCGGCCTCGTGGTCACAGCACAGCCCGAACGGCTCCTGCAAACCCACAACCTGCTGACCGTTAACTGTCACTCAGGCTGTTCGTGTGTGTGTGTTTTCAAGTCTTCTTCAAAACAAACTACATCATCTCTGTCACATGACTGGTTGTACCATCTTGTTCCTCTGTGTGTGTGTGTGTGAGTGTGCGTGTTTGTTTTCATCTCTGAGTTTGTCAAAATAACACAATTTGTCCTTTCCTCTGTTATTATTTTTAAATCTTGCAATTTTTTATAATATATATAGTTCAGTCAAAAGTAATTATTGTCTCAAATGATTGAAAATTATTTACTTAAAAACAAAAGTTTGAAGTTTCAGATTGAGGCTCAGCATTTAAATGGATTTGGTAAATCTAATTTAGTAAAAATCCTGTTTGTTATTATGGATTTTTCTTATTCTTAATGAACATTATGGTTTCATATCAATGATATAACATCAAACATTATAGTTTTCATTTCCTTTAATAAAGTTAATTAAAGATACTCAGTGGCAGCAGGTTACTAAAGTATTTATCTTACCTCATGAAATAAAACTAATATAAAGCCACGATATTTTGTCTCGTTTCTTTGACACAGTTTCAATGTTGCTTTATCTAATTTAGTGTTTAAGTTTATTGGAAGTTGTAGTTCTTCGCTTTTAATTATTTTTTTGAGGACCTTAAATCAAATGTTTAGTCTCAATTATTTAAAAACATCTATTTTGCCCGAATTTCAGCAGCTGCAAGTTAACAAGTTAAATATGATGTTTCACATTATTCATCAAAACAAACAGAAAACAAAACAAAAGACTTTTAAAAAACTACTCGTTAGTTTATTTGTTTTTATAAAAAGCTTCATCTCTGTTTGATTCATTTCTGTCTGAATGTCCTCTTATATTCTGACAAACTGAATGTTTGAAATTAATGAATAAGAATAAACTAAATCTTCTTTTTCTCAGTTTTCCCACAGGAAGTTATCATAAAAAAAAGAGAAAGTAAATCATTTTAATCATCATCAACACTGGGAATAAAACCTGCAGCCTTTCATCATGTCATCACATGAAGGATCTTTACTCTCTTTCGAACTTCATCACTTGACTGAAACCCAGTTCGGCCTTTTCATTCCCTTTACCGCTCCCCACCTTCATTAATTGTGCACACACACACTCACACAACCACACTCACACACACACTCTCCAAAACAAACACTCACGTCAAACCGAGGCCCGGGCCGTAAATCCTCAGCGGCACAGAGTGAGAGACATCCGCGGTGTGTCTCCCTGCAGGTCCCCGGGTGAGAGCTCCAGGAGGCGGCCGGTCCCCGCAGCAGCTCCCGGGCCGAGCCGCTCCGCTCCTGGAGCTTTTTTCTCGATATGTGTGCACCCGGGTGAAAAGTGGCCGTGCAGGGGGAAGACACGAGCCTTTTTACTGCTTTTTCTTTTCTTTTTTATGTGCACAAAACTGCTGTTTGTTCCCCCCCATCTTCTCGTTTCAGGGGGGAAGGGGGGTGCTCGTTGCGATCACATGATTACAATTCACCTGAGATCGCCTAAAACAAAGGGCGCACAGAAGAGGACGGGAGGGGAGGAAGGGAAGAGGCCGAGAGGCGGACAGAGAGATGCTCTCATGGCCGGGACGCCCTTATCACACTCAACATTCATGGGTCGGGAAAAAAAGTGGAGATTTTTTTGGGATTGGGGGCCAGTGTGTCGCACGGCGGGGAAACAAGGGAGCATTGTTGTGCAGAACAGCGCGTGTGTGTGTGTCCGTGCGGCCCGGTGGCCCCTCTCCTCCGGAGCGGCTGAGGCCGAAGGACGCGCCGCTGCTGCCGCTGCTCAGTCCGAGGAGAGGAAGCAGCTCCATGCATCTCCTCTGAGGCCTCTAAGCCATAGTTTAAATATTACAAAATACAAAAGCAATATAATAGATCTATCTGAAAATGTATTTGTGCCATTACTTCTTTAAAAAATGCCTTATATCTGTTTTTAAAATATAGTGTGATTTAGGACTGGCCTGTAGAAATCTACATTTTTACATTTCACCCTTTAAACAAAGTGGATAAACTCACTTTACACTTAAGTCGTTCACTCGTTGGCTCTTCACTGATGTTCAGAGATCATTGAAATGCGTAAAAATCTGCACACCTTAATTAAAATGTGATATTTTCTCCTTTAAGCACATTTTAGTTGTGACCAACTCAATTTGATAACTCAGACTTCAGCGTCTGATTGACTCTGAGGCACAGAGCCCCCCCTCCTCTTCTCTCAGGCCTCTATAATCGAGTTCTCTTGATTTGAGGATCAATGACTGACAGAATCTTGTGCTGCCTTGTTCCAGCTTCTGGAATCTGAAATTTAAAATGGGGAACTTTTTTCTCAGCTGAAGTTCAAATCTGTCGAATAGATTTTTTTGTCTTGAAGCCTCGGATATGTTTTACTTTTGAGGCTTTTTAAAAATGCATTCAGATTCTGCAGGTTGTGAAATTCAATGGTTATGAATTGATTTCAGAGTTTAAATTTAAATTATGGCACTAAATTGTGTAGGTGGCCCTGCAGAGCTCAATGTGCTGCAACTAACACAAGCAAAATACAGTATTTTTATATATTGTGATTTGACAGCATTTGCACACATGCAAGTACAACACAACCAGACAGACACTCTGTGAATACACACACCAAAACCAAATATGGTACATGATGGAAACAGTTGTGCTCACAGGGGACACACAAAAGTAATGAAACCTGGATTTATTCAGGCCTATCGAGTTTATCCTCATTGTCCAACACACAAGTTCAGTTCAATAAAGTCACAAATTGTGTTTCGTCCCTGGATTGTGTCCCTGGGAAAAACTTCTATCATCATGCAGTGAGTTTTGTGAATTTGGATGTTGTGCATATGTGTTGCAGCGTTTGTTCTTTAATTTTG
The DNA here is from genome assembly GCF_949316205.1 of Platichthys flesus. Taxonomy (NCBI): domain Eukaryota; kingdom Metazoa; phylum Chordata; class Actinopteri; order Pleuronectiformes; family Pleuronectidae; genus Platichthys; species Platichthys flesus. The sequence goes on from NC_084960.1 coordinate 3,075,820, forward strand.
GATTCGCTCTTGTTGTCTGAGTGGTTTTGACCTGTGTTGAGCTGTATTGAGTTGTGTTTAGCTGCAGGTGTGTTGTGTTGAGCTGTGTTGAGATGTGTTGAGCTCGCTCTGCCACCATATGAACTTCCGCTCAAGTTAACTGAGGCCTGTAGGATTTCTCAGATGTGGAACTACACAACCTCAAATATACCCTACATGTGTTTAGTTGATACTCCTATGAATATATGTATATATATTTCAGTATATGGAAAGTAACCAAAGATAGGAACTGACTTTGTGCTGCTAAGTGTGTTTCTTTATCATATTTGGTTGTGTTGTTGTCAGTGTAGTCAAATAAAATAAGATTTTGAGTTTATTGCTGTGTGTTGTGTTGATCTCTCTCTTTACCATACGAACTCTCAGTTGTCCAACTACAACAACACCCTGTAACAGAATATGCATTCAGCTGATGTGTGGATTTCCCCTTTTGTAACACAACCACATGAAGCATCATGGTGTTAAAATGCATAGAACACAATGTATGAACACTGGAACCTCGTGTTCAGCCTCAAACCAAATTGAGAAAAAACTAAAACCCAAAATTTCCTTTAGATATTTTTACACTTTTTTTTAGAGAGAGAAGAGAGAGAAGGGGAGGGGGGGAGTGGATGGATGAGGGGGAGAATTACATCTCTCAGCCAATCAGAACCATCAGAATCGGCATCATGTCGTTGTACTGCTCCTTTAAGACTCGTCTATTTTTTTCAGGTCCCAGCCTCATACAAGGAGCTCTTTAAGCCCGGGTGCGACACACAGAGCAGGCATTCATACTCGGGCAGCGCGACGAGGGGGCTGGGGATCGAGCGTCACTTTGGAAACTCGGGAACTCACGGATTCTCGTGCTAAACCGGCGACCTCCTCTTCTCACTTCTGAAGTAAGGCGCTTAGCATTTCCAACTCTTTCCTCTCTGCTGCCTCACACTCCGAGGGTTTGATGAATGAAGCCCGACTCAGAAATACACCTTCGCCATTAGAATTATGATTTGTATTGTTGTTGTTTCAGGGTGTGTGCGTAATGGGACTGTGGCAAAATTACTTATTTGTTTAATGTCAAACTTCAATCTCAGATTTGGGATCATCTGAGAATAACCTGTTGCGTTTACAATTTTTAAATGTAAAACAAATTATTGAAATTTGCTTTCAATGTTTTTTATTATAGCGAATCTGTCATTATACGATCTGTTTTCAATTGATTTCTCACATGCTTTCATGTTGATGTGTTGCTCATCATCACGTGTCGACACCGACGATTATCCTAACCACGGATCTTTTTTCATAGGATTCAGCTAAAGCAAAACTTATTCGTTTTTAAAAGTTGGAGGAGACTTTAAAACAATCCACAAACAAACTATGCGCTGTTGTAAAACACTAATTGAAGTAGGACAAGTTTATAACAAGCAAATTAAGGCCAACTTATTGTCAAATCGAGCGGCGGTAATGAGTTCACAGTCCCGGAATTCATCACACACAGTAAATATTCTCTGTAATGAAAATACTAGAGCTCATAGTATATCAGATAATGATTCATATGAGATTCGCTTTTACAGACTTTAACTCGCGAGTTAAGAAAAGAGACGATTCTTTATTTCCCATCATTTCAGAAATAACTTAGTTAACAATTTATATGTTCAGTGACTAAAGGAAATTGTCACCACTCAGTTCACTGAATACAGCTCTTTCCTTTCGTTCATGAGACGTAATATGTGATTACAACTTCAGTCTTTCAGACACAGAAAGCAAGTGCGTAAAAAGGCGTTCGGTGCCAATTGCGCACGACGTTTTACGCACGGTGCCTCTGCGTTCCAGTCCCGATGACAGCCTGTAAAGTAGCCCCGTTAAAAAGCAGGTGGCGAGCGACTGTCATTTATCATTAATGCGCCTCGGCCAGAAGGTGAAGCTTCGCCCACACCAAGCTTAATTAAACAGATGTTGGACTTTTACTTAGCGCCACTGAAAAACCATTGGCTCGTTCAAAATGGTGTTTTTAAACCAGTAGATCACACAAAAATTTAGAAATAAATAATCATGTATGTTCATGAATCCTTTTTACTCCTCAAATATTAAAAGGTGAGTGTGAAGTGAGTGTGTTCCACATAAGAAAACTCAAACTCGCTTCTATTAGTGTCACTTAAACGTGGGCGAGATTCACTAACTCCCCTGCAACATGATCCCGGAGTGTGGGGGGGGGGGGGCGAACCGGCGCAGCTGGTTCAAGGGAAGTTCGCTGATTCACGTCCAGGACGTAAGGTTCGGGGGCCCGGGTGTTGATTTAATGGGTGAAAACAAGGACGCATTTTGCAGCCTTCGATATAGACTCGCTCCTGTTCCACAAACACACTGTGTCTAAGTCACACGCGCGCGCACACGAGGTTTAGATTTCCAGCCCCAGGTTGTGTTTATCCAGGGACTGCGGGGTATAAATCCAAGACTGTGCTGCCCATTACAACACCTTGTCCCCGGGGAGCCTGGGATAACTGCGAGCCCTTAAACAGTAGCTGTAAAGGGTGGTGGGGTGGGGTGGGGTTGGATGGGTGTGTGTGTGTGTGTGTGTGGGGGGGGGGGGGGGGGTAGCTCTGCAAGGATCCAACTTATAAGAAAAACCAGACACTGGACCAAAAAATAGGATATGAACTGTTTCATAAAAAGTTTGGACAATGTCCTGCGCCTTTTACGCACATGTGCTGATTTACAGCCGAGGCCTCAGTGGGGCTTTTGACATTTAAAAGAAAACCACTGGAGACCCTTCTCATGACTGCGTGAATGCAACAGGGAAAATATTACAGATGCAAAAGTCCCTCAAAACGCCAATTTGATTGGGTTAAAACATCTGGGGTGGGGCCACCAAGTCAGTTGTTTAGGTTTGATTCCTCTGTGGGAATGTGCACACTCAATTCTCACAGAGTCCTGGTTTGCTAGCAGAAGACAGCACCACCTCCCCCCCCCCCCCCCCCCCCCCCCCAGATGTACTGGTGAGGCTGTAGTCGCCCAATGAACCAGGCTCCGTCCCTGCCCCTGATCCCACTGAACCCCTCACCTCTCTGTTGCAGGTCTCTGCTGCTGAAGTCCACTCGCGGGATCCACGGAGGAGAGAGAGAAGGGGAAGTCAGGAGGGAAGTGCGTGCGGGTGAGTTTGGCGCAGAGATCTGTGCATTAGCAGGTAAACTGGGGTCCAAGGTGCGCACTGAGCCGCCTATGATACCAACCACCCGGATGGAAAGAACTTTAATGTGGAATCCTCACAGAGTTTTGCAACGGAGGCTGAGAGTAGAGACAGACTGGCAGTTTATATTATAACTTAGAGGAGCCAGAGAAGAGACAGGTTCAGATCAGCAGTCAGCCGACACTCCGTACTCTGTAGGATCAGCAGCGACAGGGACCCGAACAGGCACAGCTCAGCATTATAGGATCAGGCCCTCGCGCCCTCTGCGCCCCTGGAGGTCCGTGTGTGTAGGAAGATGTCCAGAGACGAGCAGAGCTTGTCGGAGCAGGAGCTCAGTCCCGGCATGTCGGACGACAGCCGCTCCCTGTCCCCGGGTCACTCCTCCGGGGCCACGGGCAGCGGGGACTCGCCTCTCCGGCAGCAGGCGCAGCTGGCGGGTCTGGACGACGCGTCGGCGGGCTGCTCCTCGGTGAGATCCGAGGACGAGGACGAGCGCTTCCCCGCGGGGATCCGCGAGGCGGTGAGTCAGGTGCTCAACTGCTACGACTGGACCCTCGTGCCCATGCCCGTGCGCGTGAACACCGGAGGCAAGAGCAAGCCGCACGTGAAGAGGCCCATGAACGCGTTCATGGTCTGGGCGCAGGCGGCGCGGAGGAAACTGGCCGATCAACACCCGCACCTGCACAACGCGGAGCTCAGCAAGACCCTGGGGAAGCTGTGGAGGTGAGGAGGACACTTTACTGTGATAGTTCACCTACTGTCCACTGTGTGTAGCTGGGAAACATGGACAGGGGGTGTTGGAGGAGCTCAGGACATGTAGGGGACAGTGGAGCTGGAGACACTCAGATATCTACCACACAGGCTTAGATACTTCTTAATAAATGATCTGGATGAATCCTCAGGTTTCAAGACACATTTAACACATTATTAAGGGCTCTGAGTTTTTTGGGGAATGGGGTTCAGGTTCAGGAGAGGTGAAAGTGTCCCTGGTCAGAATATTAAGTGTAAAAGGACAAAGCGTCTCTCTTGTTGTCCCCAATACTTCCCAGAAAACATGTTTTCCACACTCTGAATAGCAACAACTCGATCATCTGATCTCTACCACCTCAAAACGTCATACCCCCCCCCCATCAACCCCACCTCAAAACGTCATACACCCCCCCCCCCCTCACATGGATTTAACTTGAGGCCCGCATCATGCTCGTAGACTCAACACCGTGGTGATTAAATTGATTTCACAACTGCAGGCCCTTGTGCACCTGGAGTTTTCATTCCTCTACTTTTGTCTTAAGTCTTTCTAGTTTTTCCCTAATGTAATGATGGCTGTCATTTTCAAAATGAGCGATGACCCCCCCCCCCCCCCCCATGTAAGTGTATCTGCGGCAGAATGTTTTCTGTAAAATGTATCTGCTGTGATTTACTCAGTGTGACGTCTGACAGATAAGTCTCATTTACCTGCTTTTGGACACGGCTCAGCAGCTGAAGAACCAGAGTCTGTGCTGCAGTGGTCACATGACCCCGAGTCCAGACTCATTTCATTCACCGTTTAATTCTTGGCCACTTGACTGGAGCGACTGCGGCTTCCTGAGAGAATAAGAATCATTTTCAGAGCCGCTCAGCTGAAAGTACAGCCTTTCACCTCTGAACGTTAAAAGTACTAGAAGACTTTTCCTGTTATTTAAACTCCAATTTTATATTTCAAATATTCCAGAGTCAAGAATCCAACTGAATGTGTAAACTTCAGTCAGAAGTCTTTGCTTCACCACTCACCATTTCCTCACCAGAAAGGTCACAGAGGATGAATTCATTAGTGTTGTGGGGACCCAGCATTAATTAGATGAAGACTTGACCTTGGGCTCCGGCCTGATTGGTTAATTGGCTCAGAGTCAGGATGAGCAGGGAGGCTGAGGAAGGTCGGGGGGTTCTCATGCCATCTCCAGCCATCAGTGGTGTTAAGTAGCTCAGGTCAAGTTCTCAGACAGGAAGCTTCTACGGCCTCATTAAGTCATTAGTATCCAGAAGTCCAAACCCCTGAGGCTGACATCAGATACCGCTGTGAAGAAGCGACCTGCTGCAACATATACTGCAGCAACTACATCAAATAAAAAGTTGTAAATTATTAAATCCTCTGGTAGGATACTATATTCACTATGTTAACAAACGCCTCCATCTTGGTGTCTTCTTTCCACCTCAGACTCCTCAATGAGAGCGACAAGCGGCCCTTCATCGAGGAGGCAGAGAGGCTGAGGAAGCAGCACAAGAAAGATTACCCTGACTACAAGTACCAGCCCCGGCGCCGCAAGAACGGAAAGCTTGGCTCCGGGTCCGGAAGTGAGGCCGAGGGCCACTCGGAGGGTGAGGGCCCCCACAGCCAATCCCGCTACAAGGGCCTCCACCTGGATGTGGCCCTAAGTGGGGGAGCCCGGTCCCCTCTGGCAGATGGGCACCACCCTCATGCTGCAGGTGGGCTGCAGGCTCCACCCACTGATCCCTGTTACTTGTGTATTAGCCTGGATGCACCTGGGCAGTGTGGTACTCAGACATTTAATGGTTTTGTCCGCTAAGCAAAAGAGCTGTAACTTCATCTGTCTTGTGTCCCTACAGGTCACAGTCCCCCCACACCCCCCACCACCCCCAAGACAGAGCCTCAGTCTGGGAAGGCAGGAGACGGGAAGAGGGAGGTTAATGGGAACGGGGTCTCCCGTGGCACGACAGGACCGGAGGGAGGCTCGGGTGCTCCTGGATCTGGGAAACCACACATTGACTTTGGTAATGTGGACATTGGTGAGATGAGCCACGAGGTCATGGCCAACATGGAGCCGTTTGATGTCAATGAGTTTGACCAGTACCTTCCCCCTAATGGGCACCCGGGGGTGGGGCAGAGTGCTGGGGGGGCTGCAGCTGCAACAGCCTCCCCCGCCTCTGCGTACACCTACGGCATCTCCTCAGCTCTGGCAGCGGCCAGTGGACACTCGGCTGCCTGGCTCTCCAAGCAGCAGCCCCCCCAGCAGCACCACCATGGCTCCAGTCTGAGCTCAGACCCGTCCAAGGCCCAGATTAAGAGTGAGGCTGGAGGAGCCGGGGGCCACTTTGCAGAGGCCGTCACAGCAGGGTCCCATGTGACGTACGCGCCCCTCAGCCTTCCTCACTACAGCTCTGCTTTCCCCTCGCTGGCCTCTAGGGCTCAGTTTGCTGAATATGCTGATCACCAGGCCTCGGGGTCGTACTACGCCCACCCAGGCCAGGCCTCGGGGCTGTACTCCGCCTTCTCTTACATGGGGCCCTCCCAGAGGCCCCTGTACACGCCCATCAGCGACCCAGCCAGCGTGCAGCAGTCGCACAGCCCAACACACTGGGAACAGCCCGTCTACACTACCCTGTCGCGGCCATGACAGATAACGATTCCAGAGGGCACTGGTGCAGGTTCAGCCCTCATGTCAGACCCACGGAGCTACGGCGGCCACAGCAACAACAACAGCCGAGCTGCTGGTGCCGACGGTCAAAGTGCTCTGGGCTGTGGGGAGTGGGCCGGAGGAGGAGGAGGAGGAGGAGGAGGAGGAGGCTGGGGAGGCCCGAGGGGAGGAACCCCGTACTGCGCCTTCCCGGACGCAGAGATGCTGTCGCAGCCCAAGTGCGAGCTCGGCCCGTGGTGCTTCCGAGGCGTGGTTGATTATTAGGGAGACGGACAGAGTAGAAGTTAGAGAGTGTTACTTTGTCAGAGCAAAGTAAAAAAGAACACTCACCGAGCACTGCAGAGTTTCAGGTTAGATTCCCAGCAGCACAGCCTTTGGCACAACAACACACAGGAAGTGGTCACAGGTGTAAATGGTCATTGGTTTGTTGACTCACTGCGAATCAGAGGAGGTAAACTGTCCCCCAGGGGGTCGGCGAGGACAGGGACAAATGGACCCCAATGAAAAGTACATCTGAAGATGTGATAAGGTCAGAAGCTTGACCAGCGTAATGTAGAGCGGACTGGGAGGGAGTCACTCTCATCCACGGACCAGGAGAAATGGGAACCAATCATTTGACTGTGGCCCATTAACTTCTCAGGCAAGGCCTTACAACAAATACACTCTGTTGGATTCTGAGGAACCCTTGTCCAGATTTTATTCAAGTTTTTGTGCCGTGTTCACTTCAAAAGACTTTTGTGCACGTTGAACATACATGGAAGAAAACCATGTGAACTTTTTGAATTGACTATTGTCAGGATGGTCGATGAAATGTACTTGAAATAACTAATGTACGTGTACTGATGCAAACAGATATGAAATATTTGCAAAACAACCAAAGTTTTGAAACCAAAACTTCCTAAAAAGAGAAGAAATTGACGTTAGAGAGGCTCCTCCCAACGAGACCCCAACACGTGGCTTCTATCTTAGCTTAACTTCTCCAACCTGACGGATATAAAATTCTTTAAAGTCTTTTGGTGTCAAATGTTCCTGTTGCTTTTCTTTTTACCCACAAAAGAACTGATGAAGGATGCTTCAAGTTCGTATTTGATGTATTTGTATACTTCTTATTTTACTTGAATAAGATTCATGATCAAGACAATTCTATTTATATCTTGAATTGTGTTTTCACTGATTGAATATATGATGGAAGCTTTTGCTTTGTTTTCACTTTTTAGCCTGTGACGATATCTTCAAACGCTTTAGCCATTATTATCTCCCCTGGAATCCTGCACCGCTGCTTTCCTCTGCCACAGATACACCTTTTTTTTTAAGGTCACATCTTTTTAATACAGTTTTTGTATCTTTAGAAAAAGCTATTTTCATACAGAGATTAAAACCAGCAGAGTTTAAATATTTTAACCCGGCCTAATATTAAACATAAACTGGGCCTTGTCCTTAACAAAACTCGTGACTAACACATGGAGCAGTGAAGAGAAAAGCTGTTTTTGTTCAATCCTGTTTGTGTCTTTTTCTATTTTTTTTGTAAACCATTAGTTAACCAGTTTTTTTCCATAATGTCTTTTATAATCTCTGCGGTGAATAGTGTGTTGCCACGTTTAATGTCTTCGCCTCAACACAGAAGTGTTCAAACATCCTTTATTTGCTTTGCTATCATGTACATCACAGATATAAACTCATTAATGGACACAGATGTAAACGATATGCATGCAGCACTGCTTGTTTTAAATCACGGTCCACCGGTGCTATAAGCTCATTTTGATTTAACCATTTACCTCCAGCACAAGTAGCCATTTTCACATCTGTGTTGTTGTAATGTTGCTTTGAATTCGACGTTCTCCTATTTATATTTGTTCTGTTGCTTTTTGTGTGTGTGCGGTAAAAATGTTTTTCTCCATTTAGAAGAAAACGTTTGATTGTTTTAGTATTTAATCTTTTCCTTCTTGTATAACTGTCGCCACAGCTTCTTAATAACAGCGGGACCACGAGCCGTATCATGTGATGCTGACTAACGATCTTTTACCCTCACACTTGAAATAAAGCTTTTATTTCTGCTTTCATACGAGTCTCTCTCTCTTGAAACGTTTCCACAGTGGAACAAATACACACCTCAGCAGCCTGAACAACAACTACAGTACGACGACAACAAACAACAAACGGAACAAACCCCATTTTCAAACCACTAATTGACCCCATTATAGAAATATTCCTTTTGTTATGGAAGCCCTGGTCTCGTCATTAATCACACGTAACAGAAGCACGTGCCTCCGTGGCTCAACGCTCTGCTCACATTCTCAGAATAATCTCTCCAGCTAACGGGTAATTCACTTTAACTGCAACTCAGAGCTTCAGCAGTCCACCACTGACCCTATGTGTGTGATGGTGTGTGTGTGTGTCTGTCTGTGTGTGCAGGCGGTGACTGAGACAATGCGTTACATTACAATACCAGAGGAAGTCCTCATATTCACGTATTGTTATTCGCAGTAGATTTCTGTAGATGAAAAGTTCCCCCGACAGAACCTGAGCTAATATGATTGGTTGTACTTGCCTATATGCATATCACCAGTTAGCTATAGAGTGTATGTGCACGTACGTGTGCGTGCCGCAGGTTAAGCACGACTTCTAATTCCCTCCCTGTAATCGGCTGTGTGATACTTTGTTGAGACAAAGAGGGCCATTGAGGGAGAGCTGGGCCGGGGGGGGAGGGGGGGGGGGGGGGAAATCAGGGCAATGAGGCAGCCTTACCCATAACTGCCTGGCCTGTCGCTTCACTGGGATACAAAGGGACTCTCATACACTTCCCCCCCCCCCCCTCCTGCACACTCACCCTGTCCACGGAGAAACGCACGCCTCAGGTTCAGGAGCGGGAACGAGATTCAAACATTCCACAAGTTTAACGGAAGTGAGAAGACGCAGGGCGAGGCAGGTGTCGACATCGATCGTCAGCGCAGCACGGCCACCGACCAGGGCAGAGCCAGATGACCAGCACTGTGTGTGTGGGGGGGATATACTGACACATTGAAGGCCTTAAAATCAGGCTTGCATACAGGAGAATACTCGGTTGATCTAAATCTGTAAAGTGACATGTTCGACATCAGAGACACAAACCAAGGTCCTGAACTCAAATGTAAAGCAAAACAAACACAAAGCTGGAATCACACTGGACCAAATCTAATACAATCTGTAAAGAATCTAAAGTAAGAGTCCACTTGATTTATCAGAATGTATCATCCAGCAGGAATCTGAGGTGAGGAACAGTCGGGGCTCAAAGGGTAAAAGAACAGAGCCGCTGGAAAAAGACGGATCATTAAGTATTTGTGTGAAGACTTGAGTTTTACGAAACTGAACCAACTGGAGACGAAGAATAAATCTAAAAAGAAAAGATATGATGATATGAAAAACAAAAATCAAATGAAATAGAGTAAAATAAGTCAGAAACCTCAGCAGGGTTTAGATCGACCTGACGCTGGCCTCACTGTTGTGGGTGCTGCTGAGTGTCACATGGCCCCCCCCCCCCCCCCCTCCATCCCGTGAAAGGAGTGTAACGCCGCCCTGAGGCTCTGTCTCACAGATTAAAGCAGTTTTTTTCCAGAAATTACTAACATGACTGTGGCTACACCCAATTATAGAGACCAGTACAAACCGGCTGTTTGATAGCAATGTTTTTCATATTTGTGAGACGGGTTAAAAACACGAGAGAGATTCACACGTCCTGCTGAGTCTTTATCTGCCACCAACGGAAAACATCAGATTGTGTTTCAGTTGTGATGCCTTCATATATAAAGTGTAAACGCTGAAAATACAACACAGAGCATCATGACAGCTGTAACACTGGATCAGATGCAGAATACGTCAGGCTGTCACAGTCACTCATGATATAAAATGAACAGGGTTGTAAATAAAAGAAAGATGTTTGAACGCTCATAAAATTAGATCTTATTTAACTAAGAAATCAATATTTGACGTGATTAAAGCAGATTGGAATCTGTTCCCCTCACATTGAAGATCATCTTGTATAAGTGTTGATCTGTTTTCTCTCTAACAGGAGTTACATAAAAAGCTGCTGTTGAATCTTTGAGTTTGGTTGAATAACACAATGTCCAATGTGGAAATATTGTGAAATGATTTTGTGCAGAGCTCTAAAAATCATGATAACCAGCCCTTTTATCAGTATAGTATAAATGTAGGTTGACGATAAATTAACTAAACTTCTACAGTTATTTCACTTTAACTTCTTATTACCAGATTTTACCCTTAACTCCTGTGACACAGATATGAACGATGAGTGTTAACTACAAATTGCAGTGAGTGAGAGTCGGTGTCAATGAATCATGTGAATAACACAAAGTTATTTATACAAAAGAGTTTATTCTAAACTATAAAACAGTTTTTTTTACACAAATCACGTCTTTTCTTCAAAACAACAAGTTACAACACAGGAATATTTTTGTAAAACAAAGTAAAAGTTTGACTTGAGTTACATTTCCCCCTGGTGGTCGTTAGTCAACCTGCAGCTCAATTAACAAATGGAATCTGACTGAATTTCACCGTCGGTCCGATCGTGAGATAGATTTTTAACCAAAGGTTTATATTTCAACCGAGTCACGTTAAAACTCTGTGGATCTTATGGAGGCCTGAGCGACTGATGCATCAGTCTAAAGTCCCCGGGGGAGTTTGAGCAGCTGACTGACCTGGAGGGTGTGACTGGATAATTTAGTTTAATCGGTAATGATGAGCTCGTCACAGCCCCAGTCCTCGTAGCTCCCGTCAGGAAGGTACCTGCGGATGATGATGGGAATCTTTCTGCACCTGTTGGGGGTGGGGGGGGGGGGGGGTGATAAGAGAAGTCAGGGTGAGACACGGAACAGTGGAGAGAAGCTCCATGCTCTGCTCTTTACAGAAAGACTAAATGAAACCAAGACAACAGATATAATTGAATTTAAATTAAAAAAAAAGATCACTTACTTTAGTTCTTTCATGGCTATTTGCAAGGGGTCGGTTTCTCCCTCCAGCTCCACCATGACTGGAGCACACATCCTGTTGGAACACGTTCATATCACAGTCAAAACAAACATCCTGACAATCCTGCAGTGCAGCGACGGCACAACATGAAAGATAACGACTTCAATAAAACATGCACTTGATCCTTGAGGAGCGGATACATAAGACATAAGATAAAAATGTTCATCTGATCATATAACAGAAACTATAACGGTTTCCTATCTGCTGCCTTGTTGAGCAGCTCAGTATTTACATACATATATTTTACATGATCAAATTAAGGAGTTGATTATCTGAGGTTTTACAATAAATTCACAAACAAGATCTACTTTAAAACATGGTAACGTAGAGTGAATATGACGACTGAACATTTCCTTTCCTGAGGAGTTCATCTCTTCTGGCTTGATTAGAAATGAAAATGATAATTTTGGAGGAAAAAAAGCTGATTATTTCATTTCAGGCCAAGTTGTGTTGAGGTAAAACACAATAACTGTGTAACGACGGGTTCTGGGACACACAACACTCACGCAATCTGCAGCGCCCGTGTCCCCAGCACTCGGGCCCTCTCGTACTTGGTCATGTACGGTGTGGTGATCCTCTTCAGGTTCGCCAGGTGCCCGTCTCCTGCCGGCAAGATCTGCACATGCTCCCGGTCCTCCTGCAAACACATGGACAACAGGTCAGGCTCATGGATTAAGGATCATAACACATGTGGAGGTGGTGGCGACAACAAACTAAATGTACTTAAAAGTTGATTAAGTTACACAAAAACATATATGAGAAAAATCCATTGTGATCTATGCTCTCTTCATATTTTCTCATTGTACTTATTATTTATTGGTCGTTATTGTATATTTTTGTATAACTGAACTTACTTTTTAGCACCAAACATCAAAACAATGTGTGACACTTCTACTTGATTTGCTCCAGAACTTACGTCTTCCGGGTTTTCTAGATCATCTAACCCCTCCTCCTCTTCGGCGTCATCGAAGTCTCCATCATCGAAGCTACACAAGTGACAGAAAGTTTGTTAAGATTAATATCTCAGATCCGGGATGACGTGAGAAACACCACAGCTGCTAGCTAACAGGCTATTCATTAGCTAAGAGGCTACACGATAGCTAGCAATGACGTGTAGTGTTGGGTAAATACGTAAATGTACAAAATAACCACACGCGTAGTTACTCACTTGTCTTCGTTGTCGGACATGTTTGATGATGAAGCTCGTTTGTGTCGCTATGAATCTTCAAACCGCGATTTAGCGAAGAAACTGTTTGTTGTCAACACGAACCCACATGAGCGGCAGGACTTCCGGTGGCTGAGTGCAGCGGGGAAATGTTCCGGCCGGAAAAGATGACCCGTGTCTTTCGTTCCGCTTGTTTTCCAGCGTGATCATCTGTGCGTCACAGTATTAAATGTCTCATGTTGATTTCATGTTTGTTTCACAACCTTGATTTCCGTTGTTAAATGTGCAGATATGAATATATATATAATTGTTTATATTTATATATATATATATATATATATATATATGTACACATAAAATAAGAAACAATTTGCAGTCTTTATCTCAAACCATTATATCAGAACCAAAACCATCTAAATAAAATATTATCTGCTATGAGGATAAATGTTGTTTTTAATCATATAACTCAACACAAGATGTTTTTTCCTGTTCTGAGTGAATTCAAATTCACCTTCTTTATTATAGCAGATCTCTTGCTTCTCAAAAAGAAGTTTGAACCGTGTGAAATAAAAGTACAAATAAAGTTATTTTCCATAGACAACAAATAGAACTTTCTCAAATAAATATTTTATTGCTTACTTCTACAAAGACAAGTATGTAACAAAATAAAGAAACATTAATATTGGCTGCATACAGCAACATAGAAAATGTACACTGATACCAGTTGAAAAATTAGCAGAGATAGAAAATTAGATTTCATCTTGTCTACACTATAGTTCTGCTCTTCATATTATTATTATCATATCTCATATGATAATCATTATCTGTGGTAAAAATAAATATTAACACCGTCATAATCTAAAACCATAAAACGACTCTGTTATTTAAGAGAACTTTGCATCTGTAAAACATCTCATGTTTGTACATCAGCTCTTTTTGTCTGTGGAGCCCTTGATGCTTTCTGCTTTATGGTTGAGCATCTTGAAAACATTTGTGGGCTTGAACTTTCCTTTTGCCTTCTTCAGTTCCTTCAGCTCCTTCAGCTCCTCCCTCTGGAGCGCTGAGGAGGAACCACAGGAAAACACACGAGTCGTAAGAGGAACGGGAAAAAAGTTTGTAATTTAAACTTCAAAGTTGGTTTCTCACCTTTGTTCTTCTTCTTGTCCTCTGGAAGTTCATCTTCTTCTCTTTCCCTGATAAGGGTTAGGGTTATAAAAAAGCTGAATTTCAATATTTGAACATAAAGGTGAAGTTCATACCTCCGCCACAGTTCAACAGTTCCCAAAGGAAACCACATTTAAATCTACTACATCCTAATGGTACAAACTCTTCTTTACCATTAACATTTTAAAATAATTCCCCTTCCTTTAAGTTTCATGTTACCTATCTGACACTGATCCTTCTCACTAACAAACACAGATTAAATCTCTGAGTGTGATGACACCGTGTATTGTCTTTTATTTCCCTCTTCACCTCTGCCTGTCCACATCCAGGCTGCTGATGATCTGGTTCCTCTGCTCGATGATGGCCACCAGCTCGTCCATCAGCCGCTGCTCCCGCCCCCGGTCCTCCTGACTCCAGTCCGTCTCTGAGGGAGCAGGGGACAGCGTGTGAGCATTCAACCAACTGTTGGGCCTATTAGCATTACACAGGGACTGACAGTGAAATCATACCACAACATACATCCCCTGTTCAAGGTTAAATCCCTTAATGAAACGTAAATAGCATGTTATACAAACCAGGTCTATTCAGGATGCATCTGAGCTCATACTCCACATCCGCCTGTCTCTCCTCTAACTTCTGCTGCTTTGTCCTGAGGAAGTTCAAAACAAACACAAATCAGGAAAATCCCCTTTACACTTCTGAAGAATAAGGCATGAATCCAAACCAGGTTTAATTTATCTACAAAACCCACATTAATAATCTGGACAAAACAAAGGCTCCTGCTGAAAGGAGAAACAGCAACATCCTCAGGAGGCTTAAAATAAACCACTTGACTTCTGCACTTACAGATAAAGCAGCTCGGTATCTCTGCGCACCAGAGCTTGTTTCTCATGGAGGAGGGAGAACCACTCCATCAGCATTCGCTCCTCCTCTTTATCTAAAATAAGACAGGACAATCACAGTGAGTGTTTACGCACAGTGCATCACGATAAGAGGGAATTTGTGCCGGTGAACAATTGGCTGCACCGTTTCTGCCGTCTCTCAGATTCTTCTCCAGCTCCACTCCTCTGAGCTGCAGAGCCTCCAGACGTTTCTCCACCTCTCTCATCTCCGTCTGCAGCGCTTCTGTAGAAACATGTTGGTCCGACTGCACCTGTCAGCAACAACAACAACAACAACAACAACTCAGGAAAATCTCACTCAAAAACGTGACGTGCAGAAAGAAACCTGCAAAACCATCTGTGAGTTAACATGTGGTCCCTAAAGACTAAAGCTTGAATTGAGAGCTGCAATAGTGAGTTTGGACAGAAACAATTAACTCAATGATGGACATATCCCTTCTATTAAAATACTATATACCAATTTTATAATTATCAGCTGCCTTAAGGTCTTTCATACCTTCCTCTTGATGAGAGGGAAGCCGTGTCCAGGAGCCGGCGCCCGTTGAGACGTCAGCGCCTGGAAAGTCTTTGACTTGATCATCGTGGGATTTCGATCAAAAGGATTCTCTCTGCAGGCCGGCTGCAGACCAAAAGAATACAAGTGATTATCAGGTTGAGATAACATCACAGGGAATTATCCCATATCATCCAAACCTGTTTAACCTGATGTGTTTACATAGCATTAACATCCCATAATAATCCATGCGCCGTGTAGCCTGTGATGACTAAGTGATCGTGTCTGTTTGTCTTTCAGTTTTTCTCAGCAACCTCCCATCTCAAGAAAAGAGACAGTCTCCTCCTTCTCCATTCATCTACCACTATGTTCCCTCTGATACTGGATCAGTGACATAAGAGTGATAATAAACAGGGAGCTCTGGTCGTACCTTACTTTGCCACCCGGAGGCTGATTCACTCCCTAGACCGCCCGGCAGCGAGGAACCTTGAGAGTGGACCGACGTGATGACGGGCACAGAGAGACTTCTGGGTAAAACAGGACTCTGACCCTCATCTGGATCAACATGTGGCGATGCAGCTGCTTCAGTCACATCTGGTTGTGAACCACACGTCCCTCCGTTTTCACCCACATGTGTTGAAGGGATTTGACCCGAGTTTGCAGCCGGTTCGCTGGACGTCTCCATGCTCGCTCCCCCTGGTGGAGCCTCTTTGTAATCTGGTCTCTCAGCTGGAATCTGTTCATCCAGCAGGTTTACATCCGATTTAGTATTTTCATCAGATCGAACAATCACCTCTGTGGCTCCGATGATCTTTACCAAACTGCCCTGACTCTCTGAAAGGAGCACCTCCACTGAGGACTCAGGTTTCAGAGCCTCCTCCTCCTCCTTCATGTACTCCTCAAATGGATTGGGGGGTGTCACTTTGGATCCGTACCAGGGACCCTGACGTTTAGACACAGATTTGGTCCGAGGAGTGGGCACCGGGGGGGGAGCGGGAGGCAGCTGGGTCCAGGGTCCCGGGTGAATGATGGTCATCCATGGATGGCTGGGTTTCAATGTAGAGCTGCTGCAGGTTGGGCTGGTTCTAAAAAGGGGAGAGAGGGGATTCCATCGCCCGAGGTTATATATTAATGAATTTTGTAAAACAGAAAGAACTTTTTACATGTAAATATAATATTAAATAAAGAGATGTTGATGATAATATGTGATCATAATGATAAAAGCATAACAAAGGACACAAGCAAACAACTGAGTCTTTCTGTAAACTTACACGTGAGAAGACCTGAGTGGAGATTTACTCTGGTTGGAGGGATTACCTGCACAGACGGGAAGAAAAATAACGACATCACAATACACAAAAACAGAAAGAGTTGAAAACAGCAGTGGTAGATTAACATGTGTGTTTACCAGCAGTGGGGGAGCTGGTTGTTGTCTGGGAGGCTCTGGTCCTCGGTGCAGGAACAGGGACCACGGATGAGTCGGATATTCCTCTCGGTGCTGGAACCTGCCGACCGCTTCCTTCCGTCACTCGTCCACACGGTGAGGAGGGTTCAGGCGGCTGGTGAGTCTCTGAGGCTTCTTGTTGTGTCTCGCCATCTGTCTGAAGAGGTGCAGCTTCATCTTTTCCAGCCCCTGCGGCTGACCCTTCACTGGGTGGAGGAGGACGAGGAGGATGAGGTGTAGGAAGATGAGGAGGGGCTGGCGTCTTCGACATGTTCTTCAGTCCAGCAGCTGAGTCGCTCCTCTCCTGCGCCTCTGCTGCTTCCCAAACCGGTCTGTCCCGTGACTCTGTTGTCTCAGTGTAATGAGGGACGCTGGAGACAGCCAATCCACACAAAGACACATAGCCTGACTGAGGGACACGTTTGGGACGATCCTCAGCAGATCCAGTTTTCTGTCTAAGGTCCACATGAGTGATTTTACTGTCTGTGAAATGGTCGCTGCAGATGAAGGAGGCAGCGTCACTGCCCTGTGTGTACTGCTCTGGTAAGAGAGTGCTGTGGCACAGTTTGCACCTGGAAGACAAACACGTATTACTGTGACTGTAGTTTGAAAACAGAACTCTGACCTGCACAGATGTCAGATAATCTCACGTGATGATAACTCAAATATGCTGAAGAAAACAAAGTGAGGCTGGCAGTCGACCTACTATCCAATCAAGATGCAACATATCTCACACACATTCATATCAGTTCTCTAAATGTGCCTGAAAAAAAATCTACATCTAGAAATGATTCCCTGGGAAATTAAAGGAAATAAATGTTCCATCTCTCAATGTTAAACAAAGTGAATCCTGAATCTTCCCCCAGTTTTTGATTATAATCTTCGCAGCAAACAGACGAACAGAAATGAAAACATAATTCTGCAGAGGTCTTAAATCCTCACGTCTGTCCCACCCAGGTCTAAACAGTCTGGATGGACCTGGATCCTGAAGTAAACCCTGCTGTCACAGTGTGTCACCTGAAACAGCTGCGGTGAAAGACCTTCCCGTCGATCAGATGTCTCTGGATGAGGTGGACGGGCTTGAAACACAGATGACACACCGTCCGAGGCCTCGCGGACAAACGATCGGTTTCCAGATGAGTCGAGCTCTGAAACCAGAAGAGGAACCAGCAGCTCAGACAGAGAAACCCACAGCTGAGGTGAACTAGAGTGTGTGAAAACAGGATCCAGGATGATTGTGTTGAAGCGACGGAGACTGATTTACCTTCAGGGGTTTGAGACCATCAGGAGTTTTACTCTTGTTGAAGACGAGCGATGATCTCGAACCAGAGGAACCTGCTGCTCAGTCAAGAGAAGACAAATGGAGAACAGCACAGTTTGATACATGAGAAGTTTAAAATTAAAAACAAGTCTTGACCTCGAGGAGACGTGTGTGTCCCAATGTCCCCCCTCGAGGACTCACAGAGTCTTCCTCCTAAATCTGAAATTGTGAAGTATGTGAAGGCTCTGAACGTTGGGATTCAACCACTGCATCATCCTACAAACCTGTCAGAGACCTTCACCACCTCTCTACCACCGAGTCAGATAACAGAACGGCTATCAGATAATACTGCTGCAAGCTGCTCTAAATAAAGAAAAGGTCAAGAGGTGGAGGTCTGTGGAAAAGTACAAACCCTGAGTCGTCCTGTTGAAGACGCAGTAGAAGTATGAAAGGTACGAGATGACGCTCAAACAATCGGGGACCCGGGTGGAGACCAGTTCTTTTGGGTCCAGCAGCGCAGGGATGCCCAGCTTTGTTTCTGCAACTTGAAACGCCTGCAGCCCACGAAGGGGACAACAGACAGCAACAGGAGATGACTGATAAATTAAATAAAAAAACTGTATAGGCCTTAGCTTTGGTAAGAGGAAATAAATACGAAGCACATGGGTGAGAGATATTCCAACAACATGGAGGTCAATGACTCACCAGTTTGTGATTGAGATAAACATCATGTTTGGAGAGGGAGCGGAAATCTCTGGAGTGACAGGAAGGAAAATTCAGGGATTGATTAAATTGGGACGACGAGTAAAAGCAAACAAACTAAACAGTTAACTTTTAATAAATCAATGGTTAACAAAGCAAAAGGAGTTGAAGATCACAGATTAACTAGTTGATTAGATTAGAGTCAGGTTCAGCTATTGTTTCTAGCAGGTAAAAACAAACTGACTAATCCCATTTAAAGGCCGAGGAGGGAGACTGAGAGAGATTAAGCAAACAGGAGCAGATTAGTCTGAGTGAACCGGTCGTCACTCTGCTGCAGATTAGACTGCACCTTAGACAGGAAGCACACTCAGAACAGAACCAGTCAATTATATTAAACAAAATGTAAGATTAATAATAAATATGTCGAATTAAATTTAAAAACAAATACAAGTCAGAATGTAAAATTAAATTTAAATAAGAATATAATGAATTGAATCAAATATAATACAATGGAATACATTTAATAAATAAACAATTAAAGTTTAAAAAAAGTTGTAAAAATATTAAAACGAAGACTAAAATAAACATTTTAGTCTTCGTTTCACTCTAAGTGAAACGTGAGGTCCACTTACATCAGGTCCGGTCTGTGTCTGTGGATGATGGCACAGAATGCGAGTCCATCCCTGAATGAGGTGGACATGTTGCTTATTTCCACGGAGGGGTAACTGGTGCACGTGACTCTGCACCAGTCCAGCAGAGTCCTGGGTGATGGGATGAGCTCAGACATGATGTCTGCACGGACATGGCACTTGATGATTCACTCGGATCTGTGCAGCTCTGACTCTGAGGAGGAAACAGGAAGCAGAGCATCTACCACACATGCAAATACTTTTCCTGTGCAAAAAAGATCAATACAAAAATCTGCAGAGCGTGCGCATCACAGCAGGAAGGACTTGACTGTTGTTAGAATAAAAAACACGAGGGTTTGACATCGCCTCATTGTTTCCATCCACAAAGAGTCGCACGGCTCCTCAACACAAAACAGCACAAACCTGCAAAGCGCTTCTGGAGGAGCCGTCGATCATTCGCGTCCCGAGTCTCCTGGAGTCGATTTGTTAGAAATAGAAGTTTGAAGTTTTAGAATCCGTTACTTTGCAGCCCTGTGGCTCCTTGTTGTGCTGCACTCTGTGGGTGGGATACACCATAGCTGCCGCTGGAGGGCGACACCGAGCTGCTGCTCCACTATAATTAGGAAGGGAGGAGGTTTCCGGTTTCAGGCACGTGACAGAAAAACTTAATTAAAACTAAAGAAAATAGTTTATTCTGTAATCGTAGAAATGATTTCAATTTACATTTTGTTAGCCCATCTGTGACTGAGATGCAAAATTTGATAATGTTTACCTTGGTATTGTAGAAATTTATATGAAAGGATGAAAGTAGGATAAATAAGTTTGTTCATAAGATGTATTTATTCTTTTAATTATGATTTATTAATTAAATCAATCAGAATCACATTAAATCATGTTTTAATAACATTTCAGTTCAAATAATGTAGAATTGTTATAGATGGCAAATTGTGCTTTTATTTTTTGAAAGTCTTCTCTGTCCACTCTGTTCCTACGTCATATCCGCTTCTACAATCCCCTCTCGCATGCTCTCGCGATACTTCCGCTCCAGTCAAATCTCGCAGTGATGGCTACTCCTCCTGACGCGGAGACGCTGGAGTCTCGTATCAGTGAGTATTTTAAACTTGTGTTAGCGGGCCTGTGGTGCGTGGAGCCCCGGGTCCTCGCCCCGCGCCGCCCGGGGGCTGTTTTGGTGGACATGACAGCCGGCTGCGGTGGACCGGGCTCCGGCTGAGGGGACCGGGAGCCCGCCGCCACATCCAGGATGCTAACGTAGCTCCCGGAGCTGCTGCTGCTGCTGTGGCCGGCTGCTGTCAACACAACCCGGGCTGCACAGCTCCGGCTCCGGCTGCACAGCACCGGCACACACCGGGGGACGGGACCGGTGTGGAGCCATCTGAACCACATAGGGTCGATTCCCACTGGGGAGGCGTTCGAATGTCCGAGAGACACTTAGCAAGCTAGCTCTCTGTGTGTGTGTGTGTGTGTGTGTGTGTGTGTGTGTGTGTGTGTGTGTGTGTGTGTGTGTGTGTGTGTGTGTGTGTGTGTGTGTGTGTGTGTGTGTGTGTGTGTGTGTGTGTCGTTAAAAACATAGATATTCTAAACTCATCATTCACATCTGTAATAAGGAAGTACTACTGTACACAGTGTATGAATATTCAAAAGTCGCTGTGATATAGGTCACAATGTTTTTGTTGAAACTGCTGATACATGATGGTCCTATGTGGAGGAATATACTTTATAAAAATACACTTAATAATACCATACTCTAAAGGAACATGAATCAAAACAACCAGCATTTAGATATATCCTCTATCTGCATTTTGTTAAGTGATGAAACTAATATTTGAATTGATTAATAAACCCTTCAAAAGAGGACTTGGACTTTATCTCTCTACTGCATGGTTATCATGTGGTTATCATGTTAACCATGTCAGAAACGTGTACATATAAACAAAACATGTTTATATAATGTAGTAAATCTTGTCATCTCTGTTGTCTGACGTCCCTTCACTCACATTTCAGACACGGCTACCAACCCGCTCAACAAAGACACAGACTGGAGCAGCATCCACGCCTTCTGTGACCAGCTCAACAATGATTCAAAGGGGTAAGACCCACGAGAACTTCCTTTCTGCTTCGTTCCTCAATGATTGTCTGGTTGTTGCTGATTTCTCTCAATAGTTATTTAAGGTTTCAATCCAGTTATTCACTGTCATCTGTATCTTGTGTCACAGACCTCAGCTGGCCACCAGGCTCCTGGCCCACAAGGTCCAGTCTCCACAGGAGTGGGAGGCCATGCAGGCTCTGCTGGTGAGTTCACATCTGATCCAGAGTCAGAAATATCCATATGCATCCCAATCCTACATCAACAGAATGAACTGTTCGATTTTCCAACAGGATGTTGTTCCTAATACAATATATTGCTTTGCTCGTTTCCCCTTTTTTATTCTGTTTCCACACAAGGTTCTGGAAACGTGTATGAAAAGTTGTGGGAAAAGGTTTCACAGTGAAGTCGGCAAGTTCCGTTTTCTGAATGAACTCATCAAAGTAGTTTCTCCAAAGGTAAGACTCCCTGTGTGCTTGTTTATGTCATTTATATATTTCTTTGTATACGCTTGTGTGTGTAAATCAATGTTGTCGTCCTCAATCCTTCACTCAGTACCTGGGCTCACGGTCACCAGAGCCAGTGAAAAACAAGGTTCTGGAGTTAATCTACAGCTGGACTCTGGGGTTACCTGACGAGGGCAAGATCACAGACGCTTATCAGATGCTGAAGAAACAAGGTGAGAGGCCACTTGTCCTCAGAGGAACGCAAATAACTTCTGAAGTTGTTATGAAGCCCTAAAGGAGCAGCTCAGCTAAACTCTGATAACACTCTTTACATGGTAATAAACTCTTTTTCATATTGTGTTTGTGACCAGGTATAATTAAACAAGACCCAGAGCTTCCACCTGACAAACTACTGAACCTTCCTCCACCCAGACCCAAGAACCCCATTTTTGAGGATGAGGAGAAGTCAAAAGTAAGATTTTTTACATATAACTGTACAAGTTTCATAAAACTATCTTTTGCAGTGTGAAGTCTATATGAGACCTGATATCTCTTCTCAAGATATCTAAAGACTGTTGACTTATATTTCACTGTGTGAACTGAGGCTGTTTCCTTCTTTCAGACACTGGCTCGTCTGTTGAATAGTTCACATCCTGACGACTTGAAAGCCGCCAACAATCTTATCAAGGAAATGGTCCAGGAGGTAAAGCTCTTTCCATCTCCCTTATACTCATGTTTCCTGTTTCATATAAACTCCTTATGAGCCTTTACGTGTGAGTTTAAGAAAAGGAGAATAAAATCGGAACCATGCACTCATGGCAGGAACATACGCTCAATAAGGAAATGGGTTGGCTGCCCTGAGGGGGGGTTGTGTGTTGCTGGATTTGAGATTAAATTAGTCCTGATTTAAAGTGATCTGCTCTTTGCTCTTATCGCTGATATTTTCAAACGTCCTCTCTCTTTCTCCTGCTGTTCTTCTGCATTCCTGCCATTCCTACACTTCTCTGTGGCCACGCCCTTCTGTTGATGCATGTATCTCCTGCCTCCCTCAGGATCAGAAGCGAGCAGAAAAGGTGTCCAAGCGGGTCAACGCCATTCAGGAGGTGAAGGAGAGCGGCGCTCTGCTGACTCAGCTTCTGCAGGACTACGACAGCACAGCGAGCGATCCGAGCAACGCTGAACTCGTACAGGTGATCTGACTGACTGTGCTTTAACCTGAAGGAGATTCAAACTGTTCCTTCTGTGTTTGGGTGCACAACTGTGGCCTGAATGGTGGATCAGAAACTCGATGGCAAGCTTTTAATTCTGTTTGTGTGCTGTGTGGTCAGGACCTGTACCAGCGCTGTGAGAAGATGAGACCGACTCTGTTCAGACTGGCGAGCGACACAGAGGACAACGACGAGGCTCTGGGTGAGGGTTTGTTCATCGTCTAAATATCAAGCAAACGGGGAGAAAAGGGATGAGCCTCGTTACTCAGTCATTCCCTCTGATTGATATCAACACGATGCAGAGATGAAGGAGGATTTTCTTGTGTGTCTCTGCAGCGGAGATCCTCCAGGCCAACGACAGTCTGACTCACGTCATCAACCTCTACAAACAGCAGGTGAAGGGGGAGATAGTAAACGGCAACAACACGTTAAACATTCAGAAACAAACAGGTGAGTGAAGCTGCAAACAATTATTCTCATCAATTTAGCTTTTCCTGGTTTGAAGCGTTTCACTTCTGGCTTGAACCCGTTCTCCACAGCCCTGCTCGATCTGTCAGGATTGGACACGTCACCCCAGTCGCCTCCATCCTTCCCAGAGTTTCCCACTCCGACAGACGGCTTCACCGCCCCCCCACAGGAGCTGGGAATGAGTCTCCTTGACGACGAGCTCATGTCGCTCGGTAGGAGCACGTCAGGCCTTTTGTTGAGTGTTTAATTAAACAGGGAATGAACCAACCTGGTTTAAGAGCAACTACTGAGGATTGTTCAGGTTTAAATTGAAGATAAATGTTTCTGCAAACACTGTTATTTTATTTGTGAATAATGCCGCCTTGTGCATCCCACAGGTTTAAGTGAAGGAACACACACCTCCAACCCTCCTGAGGACTCCACAGCCTGGGACTCCTTCCAGGTGAGCACAGGGAGAATTAGAGTCTTATAATGTGAATGTGATTAATGTCGTCTGTAAAACAGATTCTTCTTCTTCTTCTTCCTTTAGTCTTCTGACAGCATAGAGGCCGACATCCCTGCAGCACCAAGTCTCCTCCTGACTCCGGACCCCCCCTCCCAACCTCAGCCCCTGTCATCTGGCTCCGCCCCGGTTAACTCTGCCCTTGACGAGCTGGACCTGCTGGGGAAGACGCTGATGCAGCAGTCCCTGCCTCCAGAGGGGCTGCAGGTCAAATGGTATTCTCCTTAAATTATACTAACACCTTCACGTTGCTGCTTAATCTATGGAGGACAGTCTAGAGATGGTCCTAATATTCTGTCGTGTGTTGGAAACATTCACTTTCTGTCTGTGAATCCTCCAGATAATCTGCTATATTCTCACATGAGCTCACTCTGACATCATCCAGAGTTTTTACTGGGGTTCTGGCAGGAGAAACTCCAGAGAAAGTCCGCAGCACCTGACTTCGACAGTAATCCTCAGTTTAGTTTGACAGATGGTTTGAATATTTCTCTGCTTTCAGGGACAAGCACCAGTCCAAACCAACACTAAGAGACCTCCAGAGCAAGTCCGGACCCAACATCACCCCAAACCCAATCCCAGTGTTCTCCTCCGAACATCCTGCACCGCTCCTCGACTCCCCCGTCCTGGGAACGACGTCGCTGGATATTCCACCAACTCAAACCGAGACGCCTCCTGCTGAAATCACCCTGACTGATGTTTTTGTACCATTAGAATCCATTAAGCCCAGTAAGTAAACAGAGGTCACGTGACAGCTCAATGCTCCTGCTACCTGAGTACATGTTTATGGATTTTTCACATTGGCCCTCTCTCTCTGTTCCTTCTCTCTACAGGTAGTCTGTTACCTGTGACCGTGTTTGACAAACACAGTCTGCGGGTTCTCTTTCATTTCGCCCGCGACTCGCCTCCATCTCGTCCTGATGTTCTGGTGGTGATCATCTCCATGCTGTCCTCGGCCCCGGCCCCCGTCACCAAGATAAACCTGGAGACGACCGCTCCAAAGGTCAGCCGTGAGAAAAGCTGACCGCCTTTGTGTGAAAACACTTCTGCCACCAGCTGATTTAGCACTTTACATGTACTTATTTGTTATTTTATTCCCTGTAGTCTATGGCAGTGAAGCTGCAGCCTCCATCAGGAACGGAGCTCCCGGCTTTCAACCCCATCCTTCCTCCTGCAGCCGTCACACAGATCCTGCTGCTGGCAAACCCAAACAAGGTAGGTCAGGATTTTAACTGTCCAGACAATGTTTTAAAAGATGGTCTCTGTAAGTTTAGATAGTTAATGTTAAAGTTTGGTTATTAGTTATTTGATACCATTATGCTTTTCAACAGAAGTTTTCCATCCAGCCGAGGGTTACTGGAAGTTAATAATCTCCTCTCTTGTGTGTGTGTGTGTTTCAGGAGAAAGTGCAGCTCCAGTACAGATTGACCTTCAGCTTGGGAGAGCAGGAGCACAGCGAGAGCGGCAGTCTAGAACACTTTCCTTCTCCGGACACATGGGGGAACCTATAGCATAGAACACAACCAGACAGACTCTGCCTTCACACTGAAGCTTCCTTCTTAAACCAACCCGACTCTCAACTTTTCCTTTCTGCTCACTTTCTTTGCTTGGTACTTTATTGTTTTCCCTGGATCACGCTCTCGCTCCGTCTGTGTAACGTGCGTTTGCTTTGCTCTAAATCAGTCGTGTCTGTTGTTTGTGGCGGCTTCAAAACAAACCTAGAACCCCCCCCCCCCCCCCCCCCCCCCCCGACACTGATGCAGTCTTGTCATCCTTTTAACAAACAGTGCTGAGAAAGAAGAAAACAACAACGTGGGGATTTTTGACAACTTAGATTGTTTTCTTTTTTCAGCCGAGGCACACGGTCAATTAAAAGTTCTGTTTACGTTTCTCTCTGCTTGTTCTGCAGACACAATGAAACACACAATGCTTCACACAATCGAGAACACAAGGAGGGAAGTCATGAGCTTTACATTGATGCAGTTCTAATTCTAATCAAAACAAGTCCACACAATCACACCTCCTTCTTGTGACGTCTGTTTTTGTGTTAGTGAAAAGTTCTTAACATCTTTCATTTGCACAGAGAATGTTTTTCTTTTTCTTCTTTCTTTGCTTTAGATTATATGTAAAGAACAAAAGATACCTTAACATCAGAATTGTTTATTATCTGCCACATGTGCCTATTTTGCAGTTCAAACTTTAGCGTTTAGTCATTTGGATGGATAATTTTTTTTTCCATCCGTTACTTGTCAGTCATATTGGTTCTGTAGTTTGTCTGCAACTTTATAACCTTAAATCGTTAATATATTCAAAGTGTTCGGTGATATGAAAGTTACATTTAGTCAAATCTTTACTTTAGCTGGAGATTGAGGTTTATGATTTAAACATATGCAAACTGAGCTGCACACCGGTGCTTCTCCCGCTCAGCGTCTCAAACATGACCAACTCTCTGCGATGCATGACGCTGAACACCCCCCCCCCGGTCACGACCCACTGCACTAATCTCCAATATGACGGCCTTGTAAATACCAATGATGACAGTCCTGTTGTGTACAATTGACTTGTGCAAAGTGCAGAGTCAGTGAAGAGTATAACAATGGTAAAAATATCCCAAATGACTAATAAAGTTTTTTCTTGGTGATCGGATGACCTGTTAATTCCTGCTCCACCTCGAAGGATTTACACTGACACATGTTTATCTATTGAAGAGCTTTATTAAACATGAAAAACAAACTGTAAAAAAGGACTGACTATTAACTAGGAAAATCTCAAATATCACTGCAGTAAAAGACTGAACCACACTGGTGATTAACTGAATAAGGTTTGTTAGCAAGCAACCTTACAAAATGTGAAGGAGCAGCTCATTTACATGCCTGTGGCTGGACAGTCGGCTCTGAGGCCTAAATTAATATCTATGTCCTGAAATTATCAAGACAAACGTCAAAAGAAAATGTTCAAATGGGAAAATCACATCATTGGAAAAAGCATTTTACTTTTTGCTCAAGATATAAATTGTATAAGACAATATGAAGTGACACAGGAAAACTTCTGTCAAACTAAATAAACTAATCCTGATTACTTTGACTTTAAATTGTCAAAAAAAAATTGCGTTGACCACTTAGTAAAAAATCCAGGCACCAGTCTAAATGTTTTTACAACTTTACTGATACTAAAGATAAGAAGTAGTTTTAAACACAGTGAACTGACTTGTTGCAACCAAACGAGCTCTTTCTCTAAATGTTGAAGTCAAGACATTACTGATTGACTGTGTGTGCTGTGTGTGTGTGTGTGTGACTGTGGTGCCCAGATCACATTACTTTCTACCTGGTGGAGGAGGGGGAGGTGGAGGAGCAAACTGGAAAGGCGAGTGCCCCATCAGGCCCATCATGGGCTGGGGGGGGTTGAACTGCTGGGCCATCAGAGGCTTGGGAGCCGATGATGCCGTGGGGCTGTCCCCTGAGCCAGTGGCGTTCCTGGAGCTGCTGTACTGGCCACTGCTGCTGCTGCTGCTGCCGTTGTTCTGGTCATACGAGGTGGAGCTGGAGCTGGAGCTGCGTCCTCCGTCCCTGCTGCTGCGATCTCTGTATGAGGAGGAGGAGGAAGAGGAAGAGCGGTCCCCGTCCCGCCCGCTTCCACCGCGACTGTCTCGACTGTAGTTGCTGCTGCCGCGACTTTCCCTGGAGCTGCCGCCGCTTGCAGATCGCATCCTCCGCTCACACTCGTCCTGGTACATCAGGTTGGGATTGTTCGAATTGGAGGTGCCACGGAAACGGAGACGGCCACCTGGAAAGGAGGAGAGAGGACAGAGAAGGTAAAGAGGAGGAATTTATCTCCCTCGAAAAAAGACTTTGACATTGAGTCAATCCTAATCTAATCCAGCAGGATGCGTCGCTCACCTCCGCCTCCTCCTCCACGTCCAGTGTCCACCATCTGCAGCAGTTTGGGATTAATGGCCTGTCGGGCCTCCTCCAGCACCCGGATCAGCTCTCGGGCCTGGCGGATGTTCCCTGGAGTGAAGAAGGTGTAGGCTGTGCCCTTGTTGTTGCTGCGGGCTGTTCGGCCGATGCGATGGATGTAGTCCTCCGATGAGTTGGGATAATCATAATTGATGACAAACTTGACATCTTCCACATCTTGAGGATGGAACAGAGACGGAAGAGATAAAAAGAAAAAACAAGTCAGAACAGAACTGACACTTGCTGAAAACTGAGTCAACCAATTGAGTCGAATCATGAATCTTTAGGTTTAGTGCTTTTGAAAGTGGAAACATTCAGACAGACAATACCTGCAAGACCCCCATCATCCTCTGAAAGCAACACTTACCTGTACAGTCAGCGACTACTTGTCAAATATACAATTAGAAAATGATTTCACTTACCATGCCAATTACAAAACAGAGCTCAGTGGTCTGGTATAATTATATATTGATTATAAGTACTTGCACACGAGTGAACATGTAACATGCAGCCAAAGCTACGGAGGTAAGTGATGCTGAATAATTTAGAATATATTAAGAGAAAGTTTGAGAACCAAGTGGCCCAAAACTGAACAGCTGATTCTTCAGTAAAGGTTTTAAAAGCAGGTGATGAGTAATGGCTCAAGTATCAGAATCTACTGAGAAAGTTCAATTCTTTCTTTGAGGATAAAAACAAATCAGAGTTGTGTTTCTCTTTAAGGTCGACAAAAGTCTCAGGGACGCTGCTGCTTACAGAAGAAGACTTTGTTTTAGAAGCATAATGATTAAGAACGGCGGAGGAGAAGATGGGGAAAGGCACGGTACTTACCCTGGATCAGTGATTTAGTGATTTACAAAGTTACCCCTCTGTCGCCCGACCCATCACCAGTCCTGGGAGGTCTGCAGGGGTAGGTGGAGAACGCACGGGACAAAGCAGTCCTTTCTCCAACCTCCTCCAGGACCCTCCCAAAGCTGGAAACTGTCAGGGCCAGAGCTCCAGCTGTACTGGGCTGTGATGGGGTCCTACTCTAGTCTTTATTTGTACCTCTTGGTGTCCCCAAGCCTTATAGTGACCTGGAGACGATACTGCTGGATATGGATGGAGAGGACTTTACTGAATTTTATTTTAACTTCGGGGAGCTCAAGTCTTTGTCAGAGACTTTCTAGTAGCAGAGTTGCTTTTTGAGGGTTTCTGGTCTTTCATTAGTGTGGCTTGTTCCAAATTCCTCACAGGTAACTTCCAATAGATATAGAGCCCAGCTTTTCGAGGTTAGTAAAAAGAAACTGACACCAAGAAGAAGGCACGAGGAAATGGGATTTGAGAGTGGGCTCGAAAGTGGACATTGTGTCCTGAAGGTATCTGCTCGTCCATATGGAGCAAGTCCTCAAAAGCTGGTGAGTTATTCACAGACATAACCGGGGGTTTAGTTTGAAGTTTACAAAGAGGAAAATTGAAAGAGGGACACATTGTGGATTTCTTATGTCAGAAATGGTAGAAAGAAAATAACAAGAAGGTAGAGAGCACAAGGTTGGAGGTTGAAGGGAAGGGTGGTAGAAAGAGAAGGAGAGGAATGTGAGAAAGAAGGATAACATTTAAGAGACAGATGTGTTGAAAAAGACAGAGAATAACAGCAAAATGAGAAAAAAAGGAGATGACACTTCAGGGGGTAAAGAATCAGAGAGAGAGAGTGAGGGCGAGTGAAAGACAGGATAGACAGGACACACAAGACAGACAGGAAAGAGAGGGAAGTCGATTAAAGGGAGGTGGCTCCTCCAGGCCAGGACTCCTGCCAGCCAGGACCAGACATGACGTCCGCAGAGGGAGAGGCCGGCCAGCACAGCCAGTGGTGGGGGGTGTCAGGGGCTGGCATCAGGGGGCAGTTTAGAGGGGAGCCTCCGGCACAGCCGTCCATGTCCGGCTTTGGCTGCTTTCCACTCTCACTTCCTGGCAGTTGTGCGTTTGTCTTCTGGTAACACACCACTGCATTTCACTTTCACCCAACTTGAGCATCATCTCTTTGGGTGTAATGTCTGCAGGACTCATTTAAGTTAATAAAATTGAAAGAATCTGTGATACTTTATCTATTGAAAACTTGTTGGGTAAATGTGAGTCAATCTAATCAGGAAATGCAGTGGTGTGTCCCGGTGATGATGGCATGGCCGAGGGGAGTCCAGCCTCCACCGCACCCCCGTCTTTGCCCTCTCACCTGACAGCTGCCCCCGACCCTTGGACCAAATTTGGAAGCCCAGCAGCAGCATCCCGCGCTTGACCCCTCCCCCCCGACGCCCAGGGAGCCAGTGTCCTGGAAGGGGGGAGAGTTTTGTTTGTGGGCACTGTTCTAGGTTTTCAGCAGGGATGGCTGTGTCTGGGATTGATTAATCAGGCCGTCTCTCTCCTCAAGTCAGCTTTCGATTTGTCATGCCTAGGTCCGGCTGCAGGCTCCCGAGGGCCTGTGTGCGTCTAGTTTCCGGAAGAGAAACTTGGAAACACAAAATAAACAAAAACAAAATGAAAAGAAAACAAATGAACATAGAATTAGGTTAAAGGTCGATAGCGATCCTGTAAGATGCTACTTCAGGAACCTCGCCCCTTACATCTGCATTCAACATCATTCCTACGCTCAGTGTTCCTCAGAGTTATTCAGTAGAGCACAGTGGATTAAATCTTCACAGGAAATCCTGCTTAAAATATGATTCACCTTTTAGATAAACCCTTTATCTAAGAAGTATTATATGTTCTTTGTGAGAAAAGCAAATCTTTATGTGTTTGTGGTTGAATTTTAAACAGGAACATGTAGTGAAAAGCGTGTAGTCATCATCAAGCGTATTATTCTACACTTTATCTGGTCAAATTAACCGTATCAGTGAATGGTTAGACTGAGGAAGGTGTATGCTTGACTTGAGCACACATGACATACCCAAACCACGTGAGGCCACATCAGTAGCGATGAGGATGGGAGCTTTGCCGCTACGAAACTCTGTAATTAGAAGACAAAGACAAGATGATCGAGAGCAAAGAGACAACTTGAAATCACTGGTGTTCACATGTCGGTGTGTTTGTTGAACCTGTCAACACCCAGTCTCTCTCTGGCTGGCTCTTGTCGCCATGAATACACATCGCTGGCCACCTAGAAAGAAACCAAATGTGGTTTTAACTAACATGAAATCAGCGAGATAAAAACTGCACAAACTAAACTATATGGAACCAAATTAAATCCCTGATGACAGGAGGAGTTAATCTAGTATTAGTCTCAGGAGCTTGTTGTACTCACCCATCACGTCTCATCCTGCGTGTGAGGTCATCACACCTCTTCTTGGTCTCCACAAAAATGATGGTCTTGTTCTCTTTCTCAGCCATGATCTCCTCCATCAGTTGGATCAACCTGAGGGGAAAAGTAGTCACTTAAAAAAGAGACCAGCAACGATAATCAAATTCAAGTTGAACAGGCACAGAAAAGAGAAACAGTGAACAAAAAAAAAGTAAATAGAATTGAGAAAGAAAAAGCCTAAGAAGACAAAGCAGGAAAATCAGTTCTGCTCTGTGACCAGCCTCTTACTTCTGGTCCTTCTCATTCTCCATACAGACATCCACTATCTGAAGGATGTTGTGGTTGGCGCTGAGCTCCAGCGCTCCAACGTTAATCTGGACATAATCTTTCAGGAAGTCCTCTGCCAGCTGGCGAACCTCCTTGGGCCAGGTAGCACTCCACATGAGGGTCTGTCGGTCCGGCTGGCAAAGAGCACATCAAATACACAACAATTCATGACAGATACATTATATTCTAATAAGAATAAGAATATGTATATGTTGCTAAAACACAAGATTAGTGGTATAACATTTTTTTTTCTACAGCCCCATTGCATCTTTACCCGAATCTGATCCACAATTTTGCGGATCTGTGGTTCAAAGCCCATGTCCAGCATGCGGTCAGCTTCATCCAGAACTAGATATGTGCAGCGTCGCAGATTGGTCTTTCCAGCCTCGAGGAAGTCGATCAAACGACCTGGAGTGGCGATGCAGATCTCAACACCTCGGAGAGATAAAGAGGAGAGTTAATTATGTCTCATAAAACTGCGTTTCCATTAATCCAGACATTGGAAATTCCTCACCTCTCTCCAGGTCTCGGATTTGCGGTCCCTTGGGAGCACCCCCATACACACAAGTGGTTTTGATGCGGGATGACTTTCCATAGTCATGTGCCACCTGCTGGACCTGCTGTGCCAGTTCTCTTGTGGGGGCCAGAACCAAACACTACAAAGAACACAACAATCATATGTTTATTGCATTAAACACTAAATTGTTGTGACAAGATGAATTTTAATTGTATTTGGTTTATCTTCACGTACAATGGGCCCATCTCCTCGCTCCAAGTAGGGCTGATGGTTGATGTGCACAATTGCAGGCAGAAGATACTGAAGAGAATAAAGGGGAAGATCTCAGAGGATTTTATTGCTTTTAAGATTCACAAGTAAAGGATATATTCAGATCTGCATCTCACCGACAAGGTCTTCCCAGAGCCAGTCTGAGCAATGCCCACCATGTCTCTCCCACTAAGGGCCAGTGGGAAACCTTGTGCCTGAATGGCTGTGGGCTCCTTGAAGTTCTGCTGCATCAGAACATCCAATACGTACTCTTCATGAAGTGAGGAGGAATAAAACATTTACATGTTTATATAAGCAGCCAGCTGGTGTGATTGTTGTTGTGGTGATGTCATTCACTGCTGCACAGGTCTGCAGATGTACGTGTCAGGTGCTTACGGGGAAAATGTGCCTGTTGGAAGGTGGAGACCGGCTTCGGGCAGCCTGAACCTCGAATGGTGATTTCTTTCTTCCTGCGATACTCCTCAAGATCATACTGAGAGCAAAAGAAAACAAAAAAGGATTACAAAATTGAACATTACACTGGTGTCTCTGTTTAAAGATTGTGTAGTTGCATCAACAGATCAGACTGTGATGCTACCTGGCTCATTCGCTGCACTTCAGGGTGCTCATTGTAGAAGTTCTTCTCAAATTTGGGAAGCGCCTCCAGGTCCCACCTCTTCTTTCGTAAACGGTCCCCGGGGTTCCCAAACTTCTTCCCCTCCGGTGGACCACCTCTGCTGGACCCGAAACGAGGGCTGCTGCGTGAATAACAAAAATTGTGTGGGATGGTTTTAGGACCACTTCCTTGTTACATCTGTTGTATCGCGTTTACATTCACTCACAGTTTGTACTGAGATTCCTGAATTTACTTGAATGCCCAAGAAAATAAGGCTATTACTGCAATTTGAACTCTGTCATTGTTATTAATACCATTGTTAAATATGTGTCTTTCTGTACTTTCAACACATATTGTTTTATTGTCGTGAAGCACTTTTTGTTGACAAGTGCTATACATGTTAAGTTCTCATTGTAGTTAGCTAATTAATAACTCATATTATTACATTAATGTTATAAATATGAAGTTATGGTAATATTAAAAAGTACCTATTGGCTTTTCCTTGATTACAATATTGAATAATTCAACATTAATGATAACAAACGCATAAAAACAGTTCATATTGACAACGTCTTAGCCATTAGCCGTTAGCATTAGCTCCCATGCTAAGTGGCTGTGGTTCTTACCCCCTGTCACGGCCGCGGTCTCGGTCTCTGTCGCCGTTCGAGCCTCTCATTCTGCGGACACACGGACAAGCTCCTCTCCGCAGTGACTGACCAACAACCGGAGCTTTTATTAATCTTAATGAGTTGAATTAGGAGCGTTTCGTCTCGTGAGGCCTAGCTTGAGCAGGACGAGCTAACGTCACCCGATGCGCAGTAAACTCGGAGCGAAACAAGACAAGCTGTCGCTTGATCTCAGGCTGGTTGAAAAGTTAAATGTCACGTTGAGATTAATATTTCAATTTTGAAATATAAAAACTTCAGCTGAATTAACTGACAAAGCCACAATAAGAAGCTACAGGCTGAGATGCTAAGTTGTTGTTGTTAGCCTGTTAGCCGGTACAGCAAGCCGCTCTGATTGGCTCACTGCTGGAAGGCCACGCCCCTAAGTATGACTGACGCCATCCTATCATTTAATATTCATATTATTAAGTGTTGCAGCTATTGTACTGTGCTAGTATTTATTTATTAAGTATTTACCAATTTGTGGGGGGAAATTTATCCAGTGCAGATATTCTCAATTGTACTTTTAGCTAAAATTGCATTAAATTTGCTCATTACACAGGGAAATATACTCTGTTACTTTTCACAGGATTGTTGTAATTAAATATACTAATACATAAGAAGCATTTCATTTACGGTTGTCCAATTCAATTAACGTGTTTATGTGTGATATATCCCATATGGTCAATATAAACTTCCAAACTCAAACCGTCAGCTCAGATACCAAACAAAAACAAAGTAGGTGAATAACTTCAGTGCTTCAAAGTAACTGAATCTATAAATAAAAGAATATATGATATTATAATATCATAAAAACATTTCACATTGTTGTGTCATTGATGTTTACATTGGTGCCAAGAAGCAAACTCTCAATAACAAAACCAAGGCAGGAATGTCTTGTTTCCATTTGTCTTTTATTTCCTTGTCAACACCAACAGAAAGCGATAGAGCATCAAAACACAAGAAAACTTTACCAATATACAAATGAAAAAGTACATAACAGAGATAAAACAGAATATATGAAAAACTTAGAATACCAAAACACAAAAATTTGAAAACAAAGCACTATACCAGGCAATGTCATCTCAGACATCATGAATGTTTCGCAGTGCCTAGTGTAAACTATATTTACAACATTCTTTCCATTCTGGAATAAAACTCCTGGTTTAATATATTCAGCTTTTTACATCCAGCTTTAAAATCACAGAGTATCAAAACTATCATCTGATAGTGTTTTGAATAAAGACGCTTGAGTTGGACAAACTTTGCCCCTAGAGGTTACAGCATAAGGCAGTGAATTTCACTTTTTTCAATACCATTAAGTTAATGTTAAGTAAATAGAATAAACTGACGTCGTCTTTAACTGAAGGCTCAGCGAAAAAAGTAAATGCATTAATTACTGAGTATAGGAGGAGTTTGGAATTTATGGCTTAGCAGTCACAGCCAGACCCCCACTGGTGTTGGGTTCCACAATTTTATTATATTTCCATTTTAATCGAATACAACTTTCTCCAAACTAAATGATTGTGCACCGTTGAGGATGAGCATGGCTGTTAGTTTTTTAATCTGACTACATTCATTACTCATGAGGACTGTGTTGTACTGTGTGTTTACCTGCAGTCACTAGGATCTGTTTGGATTCTGCTTTCAACATAAACAAAAAACGCCAACATACGATACGTCACCATTACGCCTGTTACCTTTTACACCAGTGTCCTGACAACAAGGAGTCTCGCTCACAAACAGCCTTACAAAACACCAGTCACTGCTAAAACACGTTAAACATCAGCTGATAACAGCACGAACCATCAATTCAAATACAGTTTCTATTGTCTTTAAGAAAAAGACAGGAACAAAACAAATGACTGTTCATATTCTCTTTTCCCAAAAGAAAAATAAACTAAAGAATGTCACAAAATTCAATCATTTTGCTTTTTCAAACTTTTAATGCCCATATGTTCCCATTTTAAACGTGAGTTCGATCAGATTTACGTGTCCTGATCTGTCTGTTGTGACCAGTGTCTTGACTCACTTCCTGCTGCTATATCAGGGATGCCATTAAAAGCAGTACCAGTAGAGGCAGGACTGATCTGCACGGCCTCTAATGCCATTAATTAGGGAATATAATCCACAGCACTTCACAGCTGGGCGGGCTCTGTAGTGTTGCTTCTCCAGTAATCTGTAATCTGTGTGGGTGTTGCCCTTCCGCCAGTCCCTATGCCCACGCTCAAATCTCTGCCACAGCTGTTCACTCCGTGCTCCACACACAATAACACTGAGCAAGGAGCTCACACTGGGCCGACAGCCGCAGTCACACTAAAACCATTTAGCTTGTGCATGTGAACCCACAGCAAATCCAGACATACACAATGTATATATACACACACAACCGTTTTCCCATCGCACTCATCTTTAAATGAGTTCTACCTTCAAGGTCATACAGCATTAAATAAAAAAATATTTTGCGTTTCAATTGCTTTATATATTAAAACGAAGCACTGCAATTCCAAGGCTCCTTTGTTATCTTGACTATAAATCAATTCTGAATCCTAAGAGAGTGCGTCTCAGTGGCTGAAGTGCAGGGGGCTGGCTGCTCCCCCTATTTGGCAATGTTTCGGTAAGAGGCAGAGTTGGCAGAGGGGTGAGGAGGAGTATGGTTTAAGAAACAGTAAAAAAACTAAAGAAAGGAGGAGGCCGAGTGTGTCAGAGAAGGATGGCACTTTGTCTCGCAGACACTTTATATTGACATCTAAAGTCTTAAGTGTAGCATAAGCAGGTATTGTTAATTGCACTAATCCATAATCAGCAGATTACTGGAGATACTGTATGTCTATCAGTTTTGGCCTATATAAATTAACACAAATTCCCCACCTCTCTCCTCCTTTACTTTATAACGACACTCTTCTTCCTTCAAACTCCCTTTCTCCCCTTGGTTCCTCTTATTCCTTGTGAAACACCCTTTCCCCTCCTGCGGTCTGCTAATCACACCTCTAACATGAATCTGATCTTTCATTTCTCTCCAAAGGTGATAAAGAAAAGACAAATACCAGAATCGAATCTTCCACATTCAGGCTGAAACAAAAGATCAGACCAGTCTCTAGCACCTTCTAACAATTCAACAGGGGCTTCGGGAGTATCATGACTTTCTGAATGT
Organism: Platichthys flesus; assembly: GCF_949316205.1. Lineage (NCBI taxonomy): Eukaryota > Metazoa > Chordata > Actinopteri > Pleuronectiformes > Pleuronectidae > Platichthys > Platichthys flesus. The sequence goes on from NC_084960.1 coordinate 3,112,691, forward strand.
GTGTGTTTGAGCTTTAGAACTCGTCATCTGAGCTGAGCAGCAGGGTCTTTTCATTATCCCCCCGGGTGCTGAGGTTACTGTGGCTGCGGGAGAGGGCTGGCCCCCCACCTCGCTCCAGCGTGGACTGCTGGGTGTACTGTTGATAAGCTGGAGAGAAGTTGTGGATGGCGTCCTGGACCATGTCGCCTGGATTCATGGTCTCCTTCAGGCTGCTGGAGATGCTCTTCATTGGGGCACAGCGACCTGGAAGGGGGGGGGGGGGGTGAAATATTAATAAAGAGACATGAAGCAGTACGGAAGGTGAGTGAGGGATGAAATGACAGAAACCGTTTTCGTCAAATTGTCAAGTGAAATTTCAGAATAAATATTTGAAGTGTGAAACTGCTTCTGCAAAATTTAAATCAGAAGGATGGAGGCAATGAATCTGTTATACATGAATTATACAATAAAGCAAACAGGGACTTTACTTTTTTACAAGAGAGTGGGGAACACACAAAACACAAAATTATGCCAGAAGAAACAAGAAGGTAAAACGTTCATAGCCTGATTTCACTGACAACAAATGAACATAAGGAAACAAGACAATAAAGAACAACACCAATGAGTCTAGAGGCATCAACTGAATTCATGATGAACACACCAATCACATTGAAATAATGGATATTTAAGCACAATGAAAACACAACAATAAAAAGCACTGGAACAAACAAAACTGCAGATACAGACGAAAGGCAGCTGACATCAGACCTACCGTACTGTCCATAGATAGGAAATGAGCCTGTCAGTGCAGCACAGTGAAGGAGAAGAGAGGAGAAAAGAGAACAGGGGCAGACGAGGAAGACAAGAATGAAGAAATAGAAAAACAGAGTAGAAGAAAAGAGGAGGACTAAATATTTAGATAGAAATCAAAGTGCAAAGAGTGAGGTCACTTCTGAAAGACTGTAGAAATCAGATAGTATTAAGAGTCCTGTTAATTCATATTATATTGAATATTAAAATAAAAACACTAATAATTAAACTGTTGTCATTATTTACCCAGTTAAATTTAGTTAAAACCTCCCAAACACACACACACACACACACACACAAACACACTGCTTTTACCGTATGAGTCCAGTCTTTTATCCATATAGACTTTGTAAGTGAAGGCATGGCGCAGAGCCACAGCAGCAAAGAACATCTCGATACAGATGATGAAGTTCTGGTAACCAGCAGCCACCGTTCCTTCGCCCACTGAGAAGTCGGCAGAGTCGATCTGAGGGATGGCGCCGCACTTCTCCAGGATGGCCAGCAGCATCCCTAACTCAGACAAAGAGGATTGGAGTTATGGCAATGCAGCATCATAAGATTCATCAAATGATTCACAGCACAAAACACGACAAATTAAAAGTGAAATTGCAGCAGCAGTGTATGTTTGTGTGTGTGTGTGTGTGTGTGTGTGTGTGTGTGTGTGTGTGTGTGTGTGTGTGTTTTCTCACCTTGCCAAAAGGAAAGAAAGATGACAGACTTGACCATGAAGAACTTGAGCACCGGGTTGTAAGGGACAAGAAGTTCACGTGTGGCAAAGTAGAAGAGGAAGAGAGCGTAGAGCGACAGGCTGACGGAGATGTTGTAGATGATGGTCACATACAGGTAGCCGCTAGCCACACTGGAGGAGAGAGGGATTCCATTTTAAATAAATCAGCACAGTTAAGAAGAGACTCAGTCATAACTTGAGCTTAAGCATAACTTTAGCTAAGTTTCAGTGGAGACATACTTGAAGTCTCCATCTTTGTATTTCCCAAAGGCTTGAAGAATGACAGTGATGACTGCCACCAGGGGTTTCACCACACAGAACTGGAGAGTGGCCTGAGGACAATTGAGAGGGAATGAAGACATCAGGAGGAAGACGGGGTCAGAACAAGTCAGCAGGGATACAAAACTCCATCTAAAGCTTCTGACAACATCCAGTTTTCACTCAAAGATCTATGTTAACGATGTATTTGCAATGTGAAGGTTATGAGCCATGATGGTGTTTGGTACCTGTTTGCAAAACCTGAGGAAACCGATGGAGTAGGTCTTTCCCCACAGACAACAGGTCCCATACATACAACTCGACCTAGAGGGAAATACACAGGTTAAACAGGTCAGAAGAGAGGAGAACAATCATAGGAAGAGGAGGACTAGAAAAGAAAAAGGAAAAGAAGAGGGAGGAGAAGAACAAGAATAACATGAAGAAGCAGAGCAAGAAGAAGGAGAAGAAGAAGAGGAATATAAAGACAAAAGAGGAAAAGGAGGAGGAGGAAGAAGAGCAAACAAGACTTACTCAATAGGTTTCCCTCTGATCTCAGCCATGATGGCACTCTCTCCTCCCAGATACTCATAACACAGACTCAGGAAGTTGTAGATGACAAAGGCTGCAGGGTCACACATAGAAAAGAATGTGTTTAAGGTGATGACAACATGGGATACTGGTGTCGAGTGTGAAAAAGGAAAGTTGTGATTTGCTGATTCTGGCTCAGAACAGCTGACTCGCCATTTCAATGCATACAGGTGAGTCATACCCATCAACATTCTGGGAAATGACCGGGTTGTGGTTGTGAAGGAGGAATAAGCCTGAGCACATAATGATGAGGTACGGTTCTCCACTGCTGAGAGCAGAGTGGAGCAGTGTGATCACAGACGGGATCATGAGAGCTCGAGGTCACGCTGCCACACCAGAGTGTCACACAATACGAGAGACCCATCTTCACACTACCAATAAGGTCTTACACAGGTGGACTACACATTAAACCAGGGCTTTAATGTTCCCTTCATGTATTGCGTTAGATTACTACAATTAATGAAGAGTCACACAAAGCATCACATGTGAATACGATTTAGATCTTTATCAGGATCATGGGCCTAAATGTGAAGCTTCAACAGGTGTGTCCCTAATCCCACTCTGTTTTATCCACAGGTGAGATCTCATATGTAATCATCCTAATAAATGTGGCCAGCTACACCGATGGCTTTAATATGACACCTGACACGCCAATGGGAACAACACATTTTTCAGGTGGAGTAGTGTGCACTTTAATCTGCTGACTGTTTTTACAGCATCCAAGAGCAAATTAAAACCAAACTTGAACAAACATCAGCGTGATAAGAACTACCTAAAATTAATTTTGTGAAAAATTGAATTTGACATGTACTTTGATTTAATATTTTGGTCCATGTCCCATCCACTAACATGGGAAAGATGGGGTTTATGACCAGTACTGCTGCCCCAGGTGTTCCCAGTCTCAGGATCACCCACTGGCAGCAGCTCCCAGTGCCCCGGCTCTCGTTACTGTTCAAAGTGGCTGAGTTTAAGAGGTAAGCCTCTTATTCCAGCACACTGACAATCTGAGCCAGAACAGCACAGTGCCGGCTTTGTTCATGCTGCATTATTACAAACACTGCATTTGCTTTATCTTAAAATTCTTTATAAGACTAACAGTTCAAATCCAAAATGTGTTTATTTCAAAAAGCAGCTTATCATATTTTAGTAAAATGAGGCAGATTCACTTCCAGTTGCACTTCAGCACCAAATACACGTAGAAGCAGTTATAAAGCTCATTTGACGAGTTTTTAATAAAATTAACATTAATCTTACAGTAGCATGTTTTGGCATCATATTTAACTGCTAGTTTTATTCTCAGCATGAAAATCCGGGGACAGTATTTGCATTAAATGCTTGTGGCTTAAAGAACAAGGTTGTGGTTTATCTTGAGATGCTTTAAAAAAAAAAAAAAAAATCTTCTCATGGCTTTGCTCGTTTTCATATAGTTGCTAGGAAACTGGTCTCCCCCTCCCCTGTAGTCCCAACAGACCAGGGAGACATGAGAACAAAGATGGCAACCTTTGTAAATGAAGACACTGCAAAGGCCGTCTGCCACTGGGGTATCACAACACATAAATTCTCACACCATTATTTCTACTGGGAATCGAGTTACACACACTGGAGCACACTCTTTACACTGTGGTGAATATTCGCCTGTAGTGTGCATGGAATATATGTCAGAGTGAAATCCAGCCTGCAGCAGAAAAGGTGCCTGGGACAGTTGATTGCATTTCACTTCTCTGTCCACTAACCTTCATAGCAGTCTCGCACCGTGTCAAAGTAAACGTAGTACTCCTCATTGGTGAAGAACAGGAGGCTGAGCCAGGAGTCAAAGGCGTAGATGGGGACTATGAACAGGATCCTCACGATGTGCCTCTGCTCATTTGGAGAGCTGTAGTAACGTAGGTGCATGTAGATCTAAAGAAGAACAGACAATCAAAATGAGATCCATCAAAATGAGTGATCAGAAATATGAGAACCTTGTGCAAAAAAAGTCACAGATTTCGTGCCAAATGAGTCTGAAAGTGATGCACATCATGACAACATCAAACTGGAGTTTTCATTCGACTTCTAACTTGTCTACAACACCAGTCTTCTTTCTGCTGCTGCATAATTCTGCTGACAATCAAACAACCAACACACAGGCAGGTGTGAAAACAACCAACTGGTACCTCATGAAACCTGTCTGTGTGTTATCAACAATGCAGCCAGTATAAAGGGCCCGAGTTGAATACTGGAGCAGTGGTGTGTTTGCAGGGTGTGTTGTGTGTGTGTGCGCACCGACAATGGGGTTGTCACAGGTAATGGATACTGGGCTTTTGTCACAGAGCAGCAGACAGCAGGAGGAACAGGGAGGGCCTTGTCAGCAGCACCTCTGTCGGCGCTCTCCGGCTCCTTTCCACTTACACAATGCCCAACCTATCACCTTTCCTGGTCTGTAAACAGACACACACCTGGGCTAAAATAACAAAGAGTTGGGGACAACACACCAAGCCAGGTAATGCACTTTGCTCATAGGGCTTGTTGCTATAGTGACCCTCGCCCCCCCCCCCCCGCTCTCTGACGAGGTCCTCGTGAAGCCAGAGGCACCTGTTGCCAGAGGGACAGCCGGCTCCTCTATGCATGTGAAGGGCATCAGCAGACAATGGGCGACAAACCATTAGCACGAGCATCAAAAAATCCACTGTAACATGGAGGCTGACAATGTGACACACAGGAGGCGAACAGCCCTGATCCTCTGTGCTGCAACACTAACACACTGATGGTTTTCAACACGGAGGCTTATGACACATTACTACCCAGACAAGCAGCTCACTGAGGTCTTGCTCCTCTATGTGTGTTTCAGGGGCATCAACGATTTCAGTCAATCAAATTTGACATCAAAAAAATGAAGAAGAGGGACGAAGAAAAACAAGGTGAGCAGTGCGTGGATGTGAAGAACCCATGTGGAAGAATTAGGTTTTCTACTCCAGCTTAACCCGTTTGCCTGAAGGCTGGCAGCAGGGCAACAACACAGATGCAGCCTCAGCCTCATTTAGACATTGGTATTAAGTCTTACCCAGAGTGACACATGACCGAGCACACAGGGCTTTAGCATCTTGCTTCTAGATACTTAAAACTGTTCAGACTGATGGTGCAGAGTGAATAAAACACATTCTCATTCATTATATTACGACCACAACAAGTTGTCCCATGACACAGGGCTAGAGAAAACAATCTCTAAGTGTGCTATTCTAGCCTCCTACCTCCAAGTTCATCACCTTCAAAAGTACAAGTACGAAAAACTGAATCCTTGAAGTTAGAACTTAAGTTTCAACCCTCCGACCATTGGACCACCTGCATCCTCTTACCTGGTGACATGTGATGAGAAGAGCCGTCCAAACAAAAAAGCCTGATACAGTTTGGGCAGCGGCAGTCATGAGGAAAAACGTCTGTTCTGGTGTGACGACTGGGGCCACTGGTACCAAAGTGGAGTTGGATCCTTGTGGGGCCACAGTGGCCGGCGACCCCGGGGCGAGGCCGACGGGAGACTCATTCCCCAACCTCTCGGACAGGGGTATCTCCCTCTGCCAGAGCTGACTCATCTGTATGGAGAGAGGATGAAGATGCAGATTGGTTTAAAGCCTGGATGACAATCACCACAGGCCTGAGCAGTCAAAGACCTAAATCTCTATCTAACATCCACTGATTTCAGAATGAGAAAACAAAACAGACACAGTGCACAGCTTTACAGTGTAAAAGAGATTGTGTGGACAAACAGATAAAGTGAGTTTAAAACAGAGGGAAGTGAAAAGAGGAGTCATAAGGCAGGTGGGTGGGGAGAGGCTTATAAAGAATGAAAATAAAATCAAAAACATGCCAGCACTTGTCGGGGGCAGAATCACTCAAACACAGCAAATCATTGTGACGGCAATGAGCTGAGCGCTGCTGACCCAATTCCTCCTCAGTTCTTTCTCTCTGATATATACTGAGGGATGAAAGACGTGCAGTGTAGCTGAAGAACGCTCTAAACACAAACATGTACATTTCCACAAATCAGCTCAGTGCATGAGAGCTCTGCATAAGCTGTAGATCGGAAAGATGTGAGACACTGTGAGACTTTAAGTATCATATCTATGCTCTTTTCTCAACATTAATTATCATAAAAGAAACTGTTCAGTTGTGGATAAACCAGTGAGTTGTCTTCAGCACAGTTACACTGACAATCCTAATATGTTCACTGCATTTATGCCACGTCAGCAGAAGGGGGAAGATATCACACCCACTGAAAAACCATGAATTATCAACAATGATCGATAAGAAGAGTAAAGACAAGTGGGGGTGGAACACACAGTTACTCAGCACAGATTTGCAAACATAAGGAAATGAAGAAAAGATTCTCCATGTGCCCCCCCCCCCCATCAAATCACTGCAGATCTCTTGAGTGCTGTCATCTCTCTGACTGCGTCACCATCGAGGTGTGGATTCCAGGAAGACGATAATCGAATCAGTCACAGTGAAAACTAATTTCAAGAGGACTTTTCAAGCTCCCCAGTGCACCGGATAAATATAAGCTGGTGCACCGTGTGATCATGGATGACTCATATGGCTCAACCAAGGCCGAGATCACTAGTTAGGAACACATCAGCATGTCACCAAGGAAATGTGTTTAGGGCCGTTCGAACTCAGCTTTCTAAATAAATCTGCCTTTAAGAACGAAACACCAGGAAGTCGGAGCTGGTGATGAGGCCGGAAGATAATTATAGAGATAAAGTGTCCATATCAGTAAATATTGACAATTATCAATATTCATATCAGATTATTATTTCTCGAACATGTAAAGAAAGATTTTTGTTCATCTGTGAATGTTGTGGTTTTTAAACTCTTCTTTATGGGCAGAGAATGAAAACCAAAGCATTTAACACATTTGAGGTGGATCTATTATATGTCAAACCTCCTCACTGTGCTGATGGATATATATTATATGAACATATTGGACATTTTAATTGCTATTAGTGAAAATTATACTGAAACAATAATCAATATAGTTGTATTGCTTTGCCCTATAGCTAGAATATGAATTGACTATTTTACCACATTCTTAAATAGTGCAATTAAGGGGTATAGAATATAGATATTCCCCTTTTCATATGTAATACAAATAAAACACTTAGTGAATCATCTTACAAAATGCTTTGTAATGCAGCAGTTTTAATTTACAAGCATTTTAATGTGATCAACAACACCTGGACTATTCAACTTTTTGCAAATAGACAGTTCTGCCAACCATGAAGTTAGACATTAACACAAGTTAGTGAGTGAGTGGCACAGAGGTGAGGCCTGTGTGTTCAAACAAGCACCAGGTTGCACGGACACACAAACACACACACATAAAGCTCATGCATCCCTCAGGGCCTCACACAATAGACAACTCATCAGTCCTGTGGACAGGTTTCAAAACATGCTTTGTACTTCGACCTCAATCGAACCAGCTCTTTGTGAGAGCCCATCATAAGTGCAAGGGGGGGGGGGGGGGGGGAGTATACAGTAAAGCATCAGTGAATTGAGGTCGTGTTCAACCAGAGACCACAACACACTTACACTGAGCTAAGTGAAGCTACAACAAACCCCCAATAGGAGAGAGGAGGGGGGGCTTTCAACCTTTAGAACAGTGCACATCAGGCAGTGCTGCGTTTTAAACAGAGGGTGACACCATGTTTACTGGGAATTCAGCATGGAGGATATCTAAACCAGTTCCTCAGTGATGGTGCATCACTCACCTCTGCAGTTGTTAGATCTGCGCTGGGATCAGTCCAAGCATCGATTTAGCTCATCATCATCATCCAGTCGACTGTAAAAACCTTTCCAGGAGCAGCTCAGAGAAGTAAACGAGTTTTACACTTCAGACGACATCCAGGATCTCATCTGCCCCGCACCTCGGTGTCTGAAGCCCGGGGAACCTGCCTCCTCTACCCCCACAGAGCAGCTGGGTGTCTGCAGCTGAGCTAGCTAACCCTGAGCTAGCCCCGTTAGCCTGGCGCTAGCTTCCCTGCGTGGTTTAAAATAAAAAGTGGAAATAAAAACCCGGATCGTTCAAGTAGCAACACTCCCCGCAGATAGACCGATACACTCCACCCGAGGAACCCCGTGTAATCTGTTCCCTTCCCGGCCACAGCTACCGAGCAGACACCGTTACTTCCTCCACATCCGCAGCGGCTGCCAGCCAATACTCGGCTCCCGGCGCATGCGCAGTGCCGCGGCTGTGATTTCCCAGGGTCGTGATCATGATGTAACTGAGCAGTAGCATTTCCCCCCCCATGAAAAACAAAACAGCAGCTGCAAGGTGTGAGCAACGTTATTCATTTTTATTACTTCATAAAATATACACAAATACTGTTGTAAATAAAGTGTGTTAAAGAACTGTACAAGCTATCAGTACACAATACATAAAGTGAAATCCCTCCCCCCACCCGCCCCCATCGCCTCAGCCTCTTCCCGGCCGACAGTTACGCCGCCACTGGGTCACGGTGGCCTGTACAAAGTGATTTACACACAGTACACAGCTATTTACACATCCCTGCAATTGCATCGGTTATGTATGTTTTCTTGTGAGTGACATCATCGAGGCTGCTGGAGGTCAAAATCCCCGAAAAAAAAGGTGACATGAAACTATCAGGATGTGATTTTTTTTTTGCAGGAGGAATATTGAAAGCCCCGTGCGTCGTGCTGAAGCTTAACAGAAGAGCGAAGGTTATCGGTGGAGGAAAGAAACAAACGGAAAGAGGTCATTCTAATAAATTACAGGAGGATGAAATGAGACAGACGAGAGAATAAAAACAGAAGGTTGTTACAGACAGATAAAATAGTTTAACATAAATAGCAGAGAGGACAGAGATAAAAGCAATCTGCATACAAAGATAGAAGGAATAGTGTTTTTCTTTAGCAGGGATTTTCTGCATCATTATTATCTCTCACACACATGCGCAGACACACACACACACACAGGATGACCCAGCTGACAAAGCAATAGTTGCCCATCCCACCATTTTAGTACTTTAAATACCTAAACTTCTGAACCCAGCCCCTAGTTGTTAATAGTATGCATTATTATTCTACTTTACAGTATTAAAACAAAACCACATTTTGCCTTTACATCAAAATAAAAAAAAATTATTTACAGTGGAGTAAACATAAAAAATAAAAATCACTGGATGCCCCCCACCCCCCCGGTAATCCCTATCAGATCCTGCCCACCCGCCCCCTCATGGCCTCCAATAATAAAAACAATAGAAATTAAAAAAAAAGGTAACATTAAGAACTATCATAAAAATTGCAGCCACTATTTGTTAGCCAAAACGGGCAGCCATGGTCTCTGGTCAAATACAATGAGAATTTCCTGAGGAGCGTCCCTCAAGACTTGGGAGTGTGTCTTTGCAATATCTATGGTCATTCTTCACCTTACCCACTCGCATCAAAACCCAAAAGAAAGCACACAATTAAGAACAGGCAAAATAAAAAAGGGGTGGTGGAGGTTTTGGTGGCCGAGTTTGAGGAAAAGAACATGTCACAACATGGATGGATGAAGGGCAAGCAAGAACCACTTCCTACTTCACCAGAAACGTTACTGTACAACAGCTAAAACATCACTTACTTGTCCTTTTCAAAGTTTCCTTTCTTTATATGCTCTACCCCTCTCCCCGCCTACCTCTTCATCATTTAGCAGTTACCTCTTTGAAAAAATACACAGAACGTAAACTCAAAAATAAGGTTCGATTTAAGATGTCTTCACGAAGGAGAGACAACATTCATTTCAAAGTTGTTTTTGCTGATTGAACTGAAAAGGATAAATCTGTACTAAGCCTATATCATAACATGCGTGTGTCCCTGATACCATTTTGCTTCTTTGATGCTAACAGTTCACATTTGTCAGACAGAGGGTATTGAGGGAATGCTTTGAGGAAGGGGGGGAAAGGTAAGAGCAACCAGGGAGTAACAATGGCTAAGCACTGTCTTTCATTTATTTAGTTTTTTTTTGTGTAGTGGTGGTGGTGATGATCCAGGGATCAGCAAAAAGGGTTCATGAAAGAGTGCATGTTGGATGCTGTAATGTACTTCTCTGGATCCTTTAAAAAAATTACTGTCCTTTTCCAAAGATCCACGTGTCCATTGGCAATCATCTTGTAATAGACAAGGTAAAAAACAAAGGAAAAAAAAACAGAGCGATGGACTCATCTTGCAGCCCTGCAACAACAAGTGGATGGTCAGTTATGGAGAAGGCCATGTGTTGGTGAGAAGTGACATTTTGCAGTGAGCATGTGAATACACGAGTGAAAGTAGAGCTTACCTGTCAATTCCATGTGCATGCAGAGCCAAAATCGTCCTACTTCCCCATGTGCTCAAATGGCACGCTGACCTGCAGAAGAAACAGAATTAGACTTAAGAGGAAGAATTTGCTGTCTCACAAACCTGTGACACATTTTGAAATGATACATCTCACACAATGAAATTATTGTTAGCTTAATGCAGGACGAAAGGAGCTGTGTGTTTCCTCACCTGGGATGTGGAAATTCTGGACTGGTCGTGACGGGCCGTGAGGTCAGAGGACGATACGTTGGCAGGAGCTCCACGATGGAGGCGCATGCTCACCTTCCTTTCCCTCTCTGCACGAGAAATTGCACGTGGCGACGTGTTCCCTGAAATGATTAGTTGAGTTGAGAACTGACCGTATCTGATGCTCAAAATAGAAAAGACATCTGCTATAGTCTTTTAATAACAGAAAGAGTTTATTAAAAGACAGACAGGAGATTGAGACCCAGGCAGAAAACTCACCAGACTGCGGGACCCGTGAGGCTGGGTTAGAGATTGCCTGTTCTGGCCCATTCCTGACTCTGTTGGGAGCTATGGGGTTGGGACCCGGGGGAAGACCTCGCGTTGCAGACCCCCTGGGGACTCCTCCGATCCGCTCATCCCTCTCATCTCCCGGCCTCCTCTCTCCATCCTCAGCTGTCCGACTGGCACCCTGACAATTAAAAACAGCCTTATTAAACATTTCCATTGAAAAAAATAGCTTTTAATTATCTGTATTATACCATAAGCTGTTTAGAATTGAGACTTTTGTGCAATGATAAAGTAACTTAAATGATAAGTAAATGGAAGCTTTGCACCAAAACAAAAATAAACCTCAATTCAATACACCGAATGGAAACTTACAAATTTGAGCATATTCCAGTCAAAGACATAATCATAGGAGAAGCCCTGTCGGTGGAACAGATTCCTGAAGAGCTGTCGAAGGTAGGAGTAGTCTGGCTTGTCATCAAAACGAAGTGAGCGGCAGAAATTCAGGTATGTGGAGAACTCAGCTGTAGGAGAAGAAATAAGAGGATCAACATCACTGAATGGATTTTAATGAGATAATATTTGTTGTTGCACAAATACATAGAGGTATTACAGAAACATCACTTACAAGGGTAACCTTTGCAAAGAACTTCAATAGGTGTGGACATTTTCTTCTCGCTGATTCGTTCATACTTCTGTCTCTTGGTCGCAGCCTTGAGGCCCTGCCAGGGGAGGGAGCCCAGGTTGAAGTACATGAGGACATAGCCCAGAGACTCCAGGTCGTCACGTCTGGACTGCTCTGTGGACAGAAAACAAGAGAGAGGGTAGAGGAGTGAGTGAAAGAGCTCAGGGACGGCTGCCTAGTCGTCTAGGAAGAGGAAAAAGGTCAATGAGTTCCATTAAGTAGCTGGGCTTGGAAATGTGTCACAACCTGGCCAAACTATTTATCTTGCTCTGTATGACTATGGAAACCCCAAAGGAATATGGTTGTTCCTACATTAATCATATGTGGCTCAACTATCTTATTCAGCATCAGTGGTTTACCAATATCTACATGTGACAATGGTGGTATGATGAGTTATGGGTAGTTAGTAGTTGCACTGCATGTCAGCAAATCTCTACTGCATCAAGAACACAGATTTCCATGATCTAATATGAATAAATAAGGTGTTCATGTGGCACTTCTTACTGAGAAGAAAGCCTTTAATAATTTGTGTATTTATTTCATACATACAGATTAAGATTAAATATTAAAACCTTCTAGAAAGGTTCTAGCCCCAAAATGTTTTATCTCAATCCTACACTCACTTCATTCATCTCTCCAGTTGGCATCTAACCTAAAACCAAAATACAGAGCAGATAAATAACCTACTGAATAGACAATAATTCAGCTAAAACACTGCCAGTAGAAGGGTTGGGGGGGGGGTAAACAGTTAACCACAGACCATCTGATAAAGCATGAGATGACAACACCACAACATTCCACACCAAATGGCATTTCCTTCATTTTCCATTCTCGTGAGAGCTAATCCCTTGCATCCTCCAACCTTAAGAGCATGTGTCAACAAAGACATTCAAAGGAGGAATATCCAACCTTAAGAATAACAGACATAAAAGTAGTTCAGTAAGAATGAGTTAAAAGATAAAAAAACAAACATAAATCAGTACAGAGGGGATGTTACAGATTTAAGTAAAAGACTTCTAAGATAAGTGACGGGTATAATCCGGCCCATAATACAGTGCATTACATCTCCATGCTAGGGATGAGCTTTGAGTAGAGGCAGATATCACCATAAGCCAGCTCTGAGGAATCACATTAACATGATGTTTAGATGTTTAGAGGCAGCGGATAAAGTGGATAAGACCCTGATGGAGCAGAGGACACCTCACCATTATGAAAGTTCCTTTATGAATATAATTAAATGTAATTCTTATTTTTCTACTGACGATTATTATTGCCCAAACAAATGATAACAAAGTCATATTTTCTATTTGAGTGCAAATGAAATGTCCTGAACTGGACCCATGGCATCCTGCTGTATTTATGTTTGCTTAAAACATGATGGTTAAACACAGAAAGTCAACACATGAATCACAACAAGTCTAAGTGAAGCTTTCTTGTACCAACAGGACTGCCTGGGAACATGGTGAGTGACACGGTCAAGTAGCTACACGAATGAGGAGAAGAAAAGGGACCTTACCGATTCCAAGATGTGTGTTGATGGAGGCGTAGCGTGCCGTGCCAGTCAGGTTCTTGTTCTCCCTGTAAGGGATGTGCTGGTGCGTGCGGGCATCACGGTATTTTTTGGCCAGGCCAAAGTCAATGATGTACACCAGGTTGCCCTTCTTGCCGAGTCCCATGAGGAAGTTGTCAGGCTTCACATCCCGATGGATGAAATTCTTGGAGTGGATGTACTCAATGCGGCTGATCTGAAGAGCACAGGGGAGACGAGGAATGTTGAAACTCTGGTTTTCTGTATATTTAAAGGATACACAGGAGTTTCATGGAGACATGAACACAAGGTCACTATCACATTTACATGCCGTTAGGTCAGCATATGAAAACCGGACACCAGAAGGTGATGATCCCAGGCTAAACGTGGAGAGTCAAACACCCACAAAAAGGCCTGACACAGCAAGTTGACTGCTAGAACAAAAGGTGAGATGAATTCTGCTTGAGCGAGCAATCCATGAAATTAAATATCTAGGCCAGCTCTGTCTAAGCAGAGGCCAGAGTTGTTCGGTGCAGTGGATGCAGCAGAGTCATGGAGACCAAGTCATCTACAGTCTTTAAACAAGCCTCAGGGGATTCGTGTGTGATGTTTATATACGAGCATGCACCAACAAGCAAAATTCATTGAGCTCAAGCACATGACCTAGATCAGACATTTTACGTCTGTGCCTTCTGCTCGTGAACGGAACAGTTCCACATGGTGAGATATTAACTGACACTCCGTGAAACTGTCTTACTTCTATTACCCCTGACTTTAGAGACAAGACGTACCATCTGGTCCGCCAGAAGCAGGACGGTCTTCAGGCTGAACTTTCGGGAGCAAAAGTTGAACAGGTCCTCCAGACTGGGCCCCAGCAGCTCCATTACCATCACGTTGTAGTCTCCCTCCGCACCACACCACTTTATCGATGGAATACCGACTGGAATGCAAGTGTACATACACAATATTAAGTTTATGAATAACATCTTTAAAATTTTACATAACTTAAAAGTTCCTTTAGAGTTTTTGAGGGCTCAGTTATGATGGATTCATATAGCAACAACAACAATTCAATTAGTTTCCAACAGGGACGTGTTGAAAAGTCTTCCATGTCAAAGCTGTATTCACTTCTTACCTCCTCCCTGCATCATCTTGTAGAACTTGCTTTCGATGTGCAGTTGTGGGTGTTTGGTCTTCACACATTCCAGCTTGATGGCCACCTCCTCACCAGTGGCAATGTTGGCACCTTAGGTGGGACACGAAAAACATCACATATGTAAAAAGCCATGGCAAATTCACCAGTACCTGGGAAGACAGGTGATAAGTACATTTTTCCAGTACCATTTTTTAAATAATATTTCACTTACCGAGATAAATGTCACCAAAGGAGCCACTTCCTATCTTTCTCCCGAGCCGGTACTTGTTTCCCACTCTCAGCTCCATGGCTGCAAGTTGTGTCTGTCACAGATAACACAACAAAGTTTGGTTGAGAAGACAACACATGACACATGACACCAGGCTCGTCTGTGCGGCACTTCTCTCCTCTCACCACTGACCCTGAAACACTACAGGATGAGCCACTGGAAACTGAACATGAAAACAGGAATAGAAGTATTTTCTCAACTTCCCAAGTGGCAGATGAGGCAACATATTCTGACCAGAGACGGCGAGCTGCTCACATGATGATCGTCGACCCCAGACATGCAGAACTGACCACGTGTTTGTGTGAGGATGTAACCTAAGAAGGGCTTGTTGATCAGCAAACAGCTGTCTGGCCTCCAGAAACACACGATTAGATTTGTAGGATAACTGGGAGGGGGAGGTGGCTTCACTGGGATCAACAAACGCAGGAAGAGGAGGAGAAAGACACACAGCAAAACGAAGGCTACACACAAAAGCCAGTTGCAACTGAGAAGTCGAGTGGATCAGAATCAGCTGCTGCATCCGTACTCAGACCTGTCACACACACACACGGAAATGAAGTGCATCTTCTGAGCCGAGCTGCACGTGACGCTGGGGCAGGATCATCATTTATTTAGCACTCGCTCCACCACGCCACATTGTGCAGCCACTGCAAAAGCAAAGACTAAGCTCTCTACTGTTCTGTGCCGGCACTGCCAAGGGAGGGAAGGCATGAGCAGCCCTGCGGAGCGCTGGCTGGCTTTATGTGTGTCAAGGCCCTGAGACAACTCTGTGCAGCGAACTTCACAAAGCAGAGTGCCGCGCAGAATGCAGCAAAGCTTTCATCACGCTGATTTGCTTCCTAACCAGTAATTTGGGAACGTCATGTAAACATACTGTGCTCTTTATAGAAACACTGGACCCCAGTTCCAAATGTAGCACTGGTGTGTCTTCAAATAACTCTTCCACCCGGGCTGGGAGTTATTATGGGAGTTCATGTCATGTGCCCGGTTGGAATTCAATAGAACGGTACATGAAATGGACTGTATCATCAGTATGGATTCCTGCGCTCCACTTCCTGTGACCTCAATCTACATCCTCTATAGGAAACGTGAAACAGCCTCACGACAACCCAGAAATCCCAGAATGCAGACCCGGTCAGACGACTTCTGCTTTTCAAACAACAGCCCAGTCATCTAATCTGCAGAACCAGTCCCCTGTATCGACTTTGTTTTCCAACCGAACATCCTTTACATCAACAGAAATCCCCTCAGAGGTTACGGAGCTCCAGCTGTGACAGAACTGCTGCAGACACTGGCCGCTGACTTTCAACAGTTATGTCTGCTGTGCTGCCAACGTTGATCAGCTGAGGCCCGAGGGAGGAATCCAACGCAAACAACTTGTGTAGCTCCGTCTTCGTTCTATCCCTCAACATACTGGGAGATAAGAGTGAGCCATAGAAGTAGGGGGGTAAAAAGTTATGACTACGGATGGATTTTGGTTTAAACAATACCAATAATTACCATAATATTGTTTTAATCTTTAGCAATACAATAAAAGGTCCACTATAAGTCGATATACTTATGGCATTGTGAGTGATGACAACTGATCGGCCTCAGACTTCTTAACTTTGTTTGGCTGTTTATCAAGAGTTTGACATTCTCTGCTCATAAAGATTTTAAAACCACAACCTGCACTAACAAGCTAAAATATGTCTTTTACACTTTTAAGAAACATGACATTAAGTGCAACACACAACTTTAAACCAGTGTTTCCACTACATATATGTTGTAGTGCCCGCCAGTGTCCCTGGGCAAACACACAGAACCTCAAACGTCCTCCTGACGGCGGGGGCGAGTGACATGTGACAGAAAGTGCTGCACACAGACACACACCATGTATTAAAGGGATATACTTCACTGAAAAATGAAAGTTCACTCATCATCTTCTCAACACCAGAAGGGTTTGAGTCCACAGAAGAAATCCTGATTTTAGCCACCATGTCCTCTGGAGTTCAGGTTCACGTTGTGTTAGTGTTTTGTTAAATACCCACAACCTCCCTCTGCATTTTTTGGGGTGAACTATCCCTTTAAAAGGGTGCACGTGAAGGGCAAACCTGCACAGTGGTCATCCAGACATCTAATGCACTTTATCAAAACGCATATGGTCAAACTGGGATTGCAGTGCTACTGGTTTCATGTGTTTGCCTGTGTGGGAAGAAACACTGGTGGAATTACCCTGTCACACTCCATGTAAAACAACAGCACGTGCCCCTGATGGTAGTAATCGCCCACAGGAAGCTGGCTGCTGGACTCAGGATGTTCCCCGTGCGAAATAAAACGTGTATTTCTTGAACTTGAACACAACCCCTGGTGCAAAACGTGACACAACAAGAAGGAGAAGGAGGAAAAACACACACACACACACAAGTAGCTAGAGGATTTCACAATCACAGTGCAACGCCTCTCACACTGTGGCAGCTGTCACACACACACACACACAAACTCAAAGACGAATACACACGTTAACACAATATCTGACGTTAAAAAAATACAACACTTTACGTTAGATAATCACACTGTGGATCGTGTGGTTTTTAAACGTAGCGGCAGGTGTACGCAGCTTTCCGGGGTTGTAATTCGATGAGAAGAGAAGAAGATGGAGGAAGGCTTTTAAAACAAAAACCTACGTTAACCGCTTTAATATAAAGTTTAAATAAACACGTTAACCGCGGTGGTGCTCAGGAAGCTAACTGGGTTCGATGGTCACACTGGGAGGAACGTAGGTTGAAGCATAGCAGCCGACCCATAGGCAGTGGGGCGCTAGCGGCTAGGAGCGAGCTAATGGAAATACCGTGAATATTCGTTAAAATGTGTCAAATAAACGCTGGAAATGTGTCGTGGTATCTCGGGCGGACATGTTCGACGGTTCCCCTCCAGCCGCACCCATGTACGGAGCCCGTGTGGAGAGCCAGGCTCGATGCTAGCCCCCTCCCCCCTCTCCTGTAAGCCGTGAATGCAAGACTCTCCCTCGGCCGAACCGGGCCGCTTGTCCCCCCTGGTTTCCCCGGTTCCCCGGGCCGCCACTCACCCGATACTGGGTTCGTCCGAGAGCTGGTTCCGTGTAGATGCTGATCCGGCGGTTGTCAGTCGGACAGGGGTCCGGGCAGCGGAGGATGGGAGCGGATTCTCGCGGCGTTCATACCCCCGGCTCCTGGCTCTGTCGTCGGCTGCGCTCCCTGTTGATAGTCCCCGAGAAGATCCAGCGGCGCGGGCGGCCCTTCTCCGCTCGAGCCTGTCTCCTCCTCCCGTTACTTAACAGCAGCTGATGATGTCACCGTCCGCATGAAAGGGGCACAGGCCGCACGTCACCGCGCCTTAAAACACCACGCACCAATAATCATAACACAAAATATGAAAATTATTATTGATAAAATAATTAGTAGTATTATTATTGTTTTTTTTATTGTTCAATTATTCTAACACTGTACATATTGTTCTTATTATTAAATTAAGGTCATTGTTGGCATTCTTATTATATTCATATAGTTGTTAGTATTTTATGATATTATGATTATTATTGATCAATTTGTTAAATTGTTCTCACACTACGGATAGTGCTTCTTGTTTTTACACTGTATATACTCGTTTTTATTCCAGTCTTATTTTCTTTATTACTTACTCACTTTGACCCTTGCTGAAATATTGCATATTTCCCCATTGTGAAACAAATATAAGATGATCTTATCTTAAAGCCGTAATAATTCTTATCATATAATTTGTTAGTGAGAGATGGTGAAAATTGTATCTTATAATAATGTGTTGAAACTTTATTTATATAGCACCTATAAAAACACAGGTACAAGGTGCTAAACATGCTGTCCTGTACAGTTTATTTATATTTCACATAATGGTTATGTTTATTCTGCTAGTTTCTGTTAGTTTGCTGTTAATAATGTGTTTGTGTAGTTCCACTGAGTGCAACTACAGCGGAGTCAAATTCCTAGTTTGTGTGCTCATGTCTTGCAAACAAAACTGATTCTGATTCTAAATATTTAGAATTTAAGAAGAACAAAAGGGAAAGTAAGAAAAATGTTATAAAGAGAGAGGAAGATGGAATAGCATCGTTGATGGGTGTTCTATTTGTCCGGCAGTGTTTTTAATTAAACAATGTAATAACCTCTCAGCCCCAAACAGGCTCACATTTCCCAGATGACTTCCTCAAATAGTCTTTAATTATTTCCAGGTTTAGATGCGTCAAGAGGTTTCTGAGCCGATCCATTCCAACTCAATTAATCGACGTGACAGAAAAGTAAAATATCCAGATATTCACAAGTTTTTATTCAGTTTAAAGGCATTCACACATTCATACAGTGAATCTATTGTGCAGCACTTTTTACTATTATCGGACGCACTGATTCGTGTCTGTCACAGAAACATGACAGATTTATTTCATGAGTTCTTCTCTGAAAATTCAAGGACAATTTTGATAAGAAAACAAATCCCTGGATCCCTCACTAGTATTTAATGGATATTTTCCTAACCAATACAATATCCTACCATATTACACAACTGAACCATCCGTTCAGTTGTGTAATCTTGTTTACAAACCGTGGCGGTTGTATACACACACAAACCCTCCCTCTTACATAATAGTTATTATTGAATCTGGTGATTGTATTATTCCTATTGAGGTTAATATCTATATGCTGAAATACCTGATATTCCACTTCTATGAGGAGAATATTTTTGACAATGGTGACATCACTGTGTCAGAGCTTTTATTAGAGGTTTATTAAAATGTGTCTGTAGATAGTCAGGTCCACTTCACACAACGACAGCTCTCAGTCACCTCAGAGAAGGAGTCATTTCATACAGTGAGCAGTGGCTTACTGCAGGATGACGTGCATGTTAAATAGGATTGGTGTGTGGATGGTAATGAGAGGGTGACAGATGGACACACTGGCTTGTTCCACCCTGGCCCAGTCCTGGAGCTGCCATGCCACCTTAATGTCAGGCTTAGGTTTCACATTTGCATTAAAGCAGATTGTCACATCCACAGAGGAACAGATACGAGGCAGTTTTGACTGGTTCAGACTGGAAATTACTCCACCTGAAAAACTCGTGGGTCACTTTTAACCAAACTCCACGACCCTGACCTCAAACAAAACAGAAATTATCACGAGGACAAATGTAGAAGCCAATACTTTCATCTTTATTAATCTTGTTCTCATTGTTTAAATAAATTTTTTCCTTTGTAAAATCTCAAAACGAAAACACTGAACAGGAGTGTTAAAGCCTGTCTTAATTTAAAACGAATACACAACAGAATATTAAAAACGTACGGTAACTCTTACTCTGCATCTGTAAACAACCCGTCCCACCCTTCCCTCCCACTCCACACAGGTGATAAGATTTGGCATGTCCGTTTTCTCAACTCTTATGCCTTCAGCTCTTTGTGTCATTAAAATGTTCTTTTTTTTTTATTATTGCAGGTCGGACAATAAAAAAGACAAGTCTGCTAAAAAAACAAACAACTTCAAATGAGAAAAAAAAGCATTAGTGCCAATATTTCTTAACACAGTCAGCAGTATACCGATAGCACTCAAAAAACATTTTTGTATAGACCTTCTGTATAGTAAGCAGCCTTGCCCACATAACGACAGGCATTAACATGCACACACACATTTTTCTCACATTCACACGCACACACACACACACACAAACTGCGGTGGTGTAATCCACTTACTTGGTCTCAGTCTCACTCATACACATGTCAATATCGTGTGAATGATACTGCGCGCAGCATCGACACGTGGAGAAATGCAACATAGCCGCAAACTGCCAGCAATTTAACATTTATCACTGCAACAGTAACAAACATGTTCAAGAGAGTATAACAGAGAAAGAGTGCGTGAGATACAACAGTAGGAGGTCAGCATTTTGAAAACAGAACAATGACATTTTTCAATATTTTCACTGTTCAAAAAATTAAAACCATACATACAAACAAACGGAGAAAAAAAAATATAATAAACTGAACATACACAGTAAGATACAGTTCTGCTGTCAGTCAGAGCTGTTTGCATGTGTTTGGACTCCGTCTCCGTCTTTAAGGGGACACGAATACAAACTGCACTTTAACCTCACATCATGTAGTAGTTTTAAGTTCTCTTATACGATGAAGGTAATGCTGTGTACAGTGCCCAACTGTCTGAAGGCTTGTCTGTATTTGGTGTGTGCATGTGTATGTAAATCTGTTGAAAAGTCCCCTATTTACTAAGCACATTGCAATCCAGTCAAGTCTTTCAGACCAACTGACTTTTCATTCTTTTTCAGGTTTCAAGTCTAAGCAGTTGAAATCTTCATCTGTGGAAAAAGGCTGTATACACATCTAACAGTCCCTGCATTTGTTTATATAATAGCTTAAGTCTGGCCACAAGAATGTGTGTAAGCATGTCTCACATTTCTGCTTTATGTGTGTGCAGGTCAATATGCATACTGAGTATATGTATGCACATGTGGTATATGTGTAGTACATTAATTAATATGCATACCATGTAAATGTGTTTGTGTGTGTGTGCTATAGTAAGTACATATGTAACCCAGTGTATGTTGTATCAGTGTGTCCAAACCTACACATACAAATGGAGGGGCCTCATCAGATGGAGTCAGCTCCTCCCCCCAGCAGGTCACCAGGCAACAATGCAGCAGGGCTGTCCATTTGGTGCCTTTCCTCCATTTGTGGTGCCCCCCACATGCTGCTGCTGGGGTATCCGGCAGTCATGCCACCCCAGAGGCCAGACCTCCCACCCTCACCTCCCCCGACACCTCCTCCCTCCCCTGACCCATTCGTGCTCCACTGGGAAAATATCCCTAGCCCGGGTCCTTGGGCTGAAGAGGTGTCTGAAGAACTGCCAGTACCATCGAGACTTTGCCAGCCAGACCCGGAGGACCTCACACTACCTAGACCCGCTGTTCCACCTTCCCCGCCTCCTCCATTTCCATTTCCACCTGAAGTTGTACCCGCTGGTGCCCGCTCACTCCCGGGGGAGCTACCACCACTGTTGGCCACAGAGGTGCCTGTACCAGACGAGCCCTGCATTCCACTGGCCGGGGGCCCTCCTGAGCCGGCCCCCTCTGTCCCTCCGGCCTGGGAATGTGCAAAATAGCGAGCAACTTCCTCCTCACTCACAAACTCCGCCAGGATTGTGGTGTTGCCCAAAACACACCTGAGAGGGAATCACAAGAATGGGCTCGTTAGATCAACAGGAGAATGATCGATTTGAAGCATGTGTGTATTAGTGAGTGCACAGGTTAACCTACATGTGTAGTGCACCCTGGGCCTTGGCTGCTTCCTGCCGGCTGCTGTAGCGAATCAGAGCGCTGCCCTGGGTCAGGCCAAGATGGAACGTCAGCAGGGGGCCATGCTGCATGCAGATAGTCCTCAGTGTGGAGCCATCGATCTACAGGGAACCAAGAATGAAGGTTACGTGTAAAAGATTTAGAGTATGCATGTTAAGTGATGTAATGTAACGATGCTCTAGTTATTGTCTACAATCTTGAGTCATCAATTACAGTGGCAGTGAAATGTCAGAGCATTGAGGGGATTACACAACCACAGTTATGTGTATGAAGAATCCAGACTTAATAATGTGGTGAGACTTTGGCTTTATTGTGTCAGAGTCGGCCACAGTTACTCTGAGATAGACTAGAGCACTGACTGAGGCCAAATAGGTTTATATACAAAAATCTATACGACACAAAATTATTGTGTGCTTTGACTTATAATTAAACATTTTCATTTCTAGGCTTCTTGCAGAGCAGTGTGATGCCAGTGTCATTTGTGCAGACTCTAATTGATTAAATGGCTCATCCAACTTCACAATCCAATTACAGATGGGTCACGCATCATTCTGTCTAATTTACATAAGACAGACTGAAGGAGAATACAGATGAATGAGCACAGACGTTTAATGCTTCTGATTCCAAACCCTGACCAGTCTGTCTGGGCAGGTGTTCTACTTCACAGCCATGATAAACTCTGATAAACTGAGTTCAACATTGTTGCACATCACACTCACCCTTTCTACATAATTTCAGTGTACATGTTTACTGGTGGTGACACTGTAATTGTCTAAATTTAAAGAAAGCCCATTTAAACTTTCGGTTTAGATTCTTCTCAGGTTTTTCTCTCATGTTGACATCCTTACCTGCGGGGTCAGGTTACTCAGCAGCAACCAGCAGCTGCCTCTGGAGGCCGTGCCATCGCTCCAAGCTGAGCCTTTAATGAAAACAGACAAGGAGGGAGACAAACCGAGAAGACAAGGATCAAACAATTAGAGGGAATGTCTTAGTTGACAAACAGAGATCACACTGAAGACTGAGAGCGCATCCACATGAAGAGAAAGTATCTACTAGGATTCATGATACTTTACTTAAAGCTGAGCCAACATGTCACTGTGAAGAAGATCTTTCTCTACGCACTATATAAATGAGAAGTAAGCTGACAAATTGTTGTGAAATAACGAGATCCTTCGTCTGTACCTGGCCCATATCTCGACTCTTGATTCATCCCACCTCCTCCCCAGCTCCGGGCCAACCGTGGGCCCCCACTGCCCCATGGGGAGGGCGAGGCCTGCTTCTGATTAGTTAAGCCAGGAGGGGGGCGTGGCAGATGAGAGCTGTTGCGATTGGTTTTCCAAAACTTGTTTTGTCCGATGGGCTCTGGGGGCCAGCTGGGCTTGTACTCCGAGTACTTTCCTGAAGAGGAAATGGAGAGGGGGCGAGAAGGAGGGGGAATATGAGGTTTGACAAAGAGACCACAGAAATGGGAGTTGAGACGACATAGTTCACCCAACTGCTTAGGCGTCTCTCCAAGAAAGACATAACTTGTGCACCAGTAAAAAAAACAGACATTATAAGATGAAAGAGAGTCTAAACGTCAAGTTGCGAAAACGAAAAAAAGAAAATAAACATTTACCTGTGCTGTGTGCATTGCTGAGCAGGCTGTCTGAGGCACTGTAGGGCCAGGCACCAGGTGAAGGCAGCGAGGTGTTGAGGGAAGGGTTTGGCCCTAAAAAACATTACAGGGTTATAAACACATTCTGTGAAAAACAAGACAGGGCAACCAAAGTCCAGCAGACAGATTGTGAGGAACACGACTTTGAGCCATGACTTACAATAAAGCCATAGGAATCAAACGTAGGTTGCATTATTAACAATGCATATAGTTTAAAATATAGTAGAAGTTAAAATAACTTTAACACAAAGTGCACAAATACCTATGTTGTCTCGTAGTAACTGGTGGTCAGAGTCGTTGAGGCTTGGGGGTCCTGGGGAGCCAAGAACACTACCAGGAGTCATGTAGGGGTCAGACTCTGGGTCTCCACCACTCTGGATTCCCTTCCAGGGCACCCCAGGCTGGAACTCTGTGATCAGACAACAGGAAATTCATTGAAATGATGTGCTATCATGGTTAAGGCCATGTCTATTGCTCAAAATGTATTTAGGAACAATTTGAAAAAAATAAGGAGCAATGTTTGGCAATTAGTTTGTTCTTATTTTCTTTAGATTAGGTAAAGCGCTCTTGTCCAACACATTCTTCACATGCTGCATATTAATTGAGTTGGACTTAACATTTTCTCTTAATTTTTTCTCTGGCAAACTCACCTGGAGGCCAGCTGGATATGGCAGGTTTGTTCCCCATTTTACTGCCGGGAGTTCGATGCCAGTTGTCTGCAGGGCCCTGTGGGGGAATCCCTAAACCATCACCGCCCAGCATTTCATACTGGGAGTAAGGGGATCCTCCTCTCACCTTAAGAGAACTGGGTAACGGGCCTTCAGAACAGCACACAAGGGAGAAATCATGTCAAATAGATTCAACTGACAGTGCTTCATACAGATACATTATGAATGAGGGTGATTATCAGTTCAGTCTATAGCAGACGGACAGAAGCCCAAGAGGTGAGCTTTCCTGGGAAGTGTGACATTTGTCAGCCCACCGTTCTTATGAAGGCTTGGGTTGGGGGGAGAGGGCGCTGGGGAGTGTCCCTCCATCATCCACTTGAATCTGGACTGCTGTCCTCCGGTTTCCTTCATCCCTCCCATCATGGGACCAAGCTCCATCCCTGACATGTTACCACCAGGGGCAAGCCCTGAAAAGAGATCAGTGAATACGGATCTACAAGTGGCTGTTATTGGCTCACATATAAGATCATACAGACCCGCAACCAGATAATGCTTTTAGCAGCAAATTTATTTACAGTTACTTTTACAACAGACTTTTAGTTAACCGCTAAGATTTTGCCCGTTGGACTCACCAGAGTACATCCCTTGTGATTTGGCATGATGGTCTGATAAGGGCCCCCCCATTCCAGGATGTTGAAGGGAGTCAACCATGGGCTGTTTGGAGAGGCCTGCTCCCAGGTGAGAAGGGGACAGTTTGGAGCCCGGTCCTCCTGTTCCAGCTCCTCCAACCCCACCCTGCTGATGCTGCCTCTGCTGCTGAAGAATAGCCATAATCCTCGCCAGCTGAGGAAGATACAAGAAGATGTTTCTAACACACGGAAAGCACTGACGTCATGTGAAAGAAAATTGTCTTAATATTAAGTGTTACATTTTCAGAAAAACATAAACTTTGACCAAGTCCTTGCTGAGAGAAGTGTAGACATGTTGTAGTTTCAGTAGAGAAATACAGAATGGTTGAAATCCTGGTGACCCTGAATGTGGTATAACAAAGATTGTAGAATATAAACATGTTCACCTGCTGTGGGTCTGCCTGCTGCCTGAGAGGCTGAGGCTGAGGGAACTTCCTCTGGTTCTGCAGGAGCTGCTGTTGTTGCTGCTGCTGCTGCTGCTGTAGAAGGAGCTGACAAGCCTGTGGAGCGGTCGAAGAAGAAATGGACATGAAGACATGAAGGCTAACAGCATATGTAAGACTGTGCTCACACAGACACTGCAAGTAAGTAAACAGTTGGATTACAGTTAACCATCTGTTACCAAGATATTATGCACAAAGCACAGTATATTAAAATGTCTAGTCCATGAGTCAATCCATCAATTAACAATCTAAGATTGAGGCACATACCAGATGGAACTGCTGCACATGGGGGTAAATGTTGCTGAGCATTGCTAGCTGCTGTGGGGAAAGTTGAGGAGGGATCACCCCTCCACCAACACCACCGACACTTCCGACGCTGCCGACACCTCCCACTCCACCAACCACTCCACCCACACTGCTACCAGGAGAAGGCATCTGCTTCAGCATAGGACCCGGCACCTGCACACCACAGGGATTTACTTAGATAGAGCTCCACTTAATGGAGTAGGAGGGGCACTCCATTATTCCAAATAAATGATTGACTTAAAATATTAAAATTAAATTATTATTCAAACCATGACGTCTTTTTCTGTAGATTGATATTATTTGAATTATCTTGTTTTTACAGGCTTATATTCTTGTAGTTAATCTTGTTGTGGTATGTTACTCGTTGATGTGAAGGATTATTTTGTCGCTTTTTTCCCTTTTTGCATCCACCAAGGTTGTTATGTTTGTTTGTTTGTAAGAAAGATTTGGCAAAAACAACTTGATGGATTTCCACGAAACTTGGTTAAATGATGCGGTATTTGTCAGCGAAGAACCAGATACATCCATGTAATCCTGCTGTAAAAATATCAGGCTCGAGTTTGTGCAATTTGTTGCAGATCCTGAAAAAAAGACGACACCACATTTTGTGATATGTAACCCACATGTAAAATGCTCTTGTTCCAGGCCTTTTTGTGATGTGAGGATAATGTCTATAATATTGGTGAATATCCAATAAGAACTTACCTACACAGAACACAGCGACATGTTTGTTCTTATATTTAACCTCAATTTGTATGCGCCCTGGAAAGTGTGGTAAGTGCCGGACCAAAAGGCAATCAGGCAATAAATAATTCATTTCAACAGCTAGCAAGCCCAACCAACAACATTCACGTCTACAAACCAGACCAACATGTCACTACAGGTTTCAATGCATATCGCTTTGCCTCCAACTATTTAAGACATGTAGGACCAGCCTTTTCATGAGAAATATTCAATTAATATGAAATATCATATAACCAAATACTGTTTGTGTCCATATAGGCTCTCAGGAGACCTTCCAGCTCTCATCTTAACTTATAACGCCTGCGACTGAAGACAACAGACCTGTGCAGAGAGGAACTGATGAGGCACTTGAGCACGTAGCCCCTGGGGGTTCATCGGATGCATGCCCGGTTGGTGCATCCCTCGAGGTGGAGCCATTCCTCCGCCACTGCCAGCAAACCCTCCATGGCCACCCATCTGAAGTGCAATGAAATCCATAAAAAAAAACTGAATTGTACTACTGCTGAATATTACGACTGGAAGTTAGTGCATTAATTATAAACAGACTTCTACCTTTTCTCCATACGGCCCCATGTCACCGGGACCCATGTCTTTGGAACTAGGCATGCGGTAACCTCCTCCGCCTCTTCCTCCCCTACGCATCTCTCCGTTATAGTCGCTCATTCCTCTCTTGTCTCCTTCCATCTTTTTGTCATCACTTGGATCATCACCCTATGAAACAACAATATCATTTAGTGGCATTACATAATGATGCTATCGATATCATTCATTACAAACATCAAATGCACGACTCACCAGAAGACCCATGTTTGAAAACTGACGTGAAACTGGGTTCATCCAGCTGTCCCCACCTCCACTCTTTGGGATAGAAATACAAATATTATTCTCAGTCATTAAAATTAAAATAAAAGTACATGTAATTGTAAGTACTGAGGAAACTGTTTTGTCTATTTTGTAACATGAACCAAGAGAGACTATATATAAACTGAATTGTGTCCAGAATCTAGTTTCCTACCTTCATGTTGCCTCTCTTGCCTCCATGACTCTGACCCCAGCCTCCAGAGTTGTAGGAGGAGCTGTTGCCCTGGTTGGTCGTGTTGTTCCAGACCCCTCCACCACCATCGTCTTCCTCATCCCAGCTGGCGTGACGGGAGGCTGCAACGGAGGGCTCTCCCTTCCCACCCCAGCTTTCCATCGACTTGGGGCCTGCTTTGAGAACAAAGCAGATGGTTATGATGTTAGATCCTTTGCTTTTAAAAATGCTGAATGCCATTAAAACTGAGAGCTGAATGGAAGTTCTTCTCTGTAATTCTTCTGCTCTTACCAGGTTTACCAGGGTTGGGTGGAGGGTTCCCCCAGCCAGAAGGTTTGCTGGGTTCCTCTTGATCCCCCCAGCCTGTTGTTGCATCCGGCGCCTGGCCCCAGTTAGTATTACCATTATCCCCAGATGGTGCACCTCCTCCCCACATACCCGGACCTGGAGAATGATGAAATTGAACGATACACTTTAGAAAAGTGCAGCAGAAAAATATCAAAATAAATGTGTGCTGATAACGAGTTAAGTGTTGATGAAGAAAATGTGTTGGGCTCTGCTACAGCTGTTTTTTGAATGTATGAAATCAAGAACAGCAGAATAAAACTTGTAATACTTAAAGAATCTAAAGGCGGCTGTTCAATCTTCTTTGGGTGTGACTTGCCAAATGCATACTTATTATTCTGCTTACCCGCTGCGGCACTGCGTGAGTTAGCGTCCCTGCTGTGCTGCATCCCTTGCTGCATCGCTTGCTGCCTTCTGGGGGGTTGCTGCTGCTGCTGCATGCCTGGAGGGGGGGCCTGCTGAGCGTGGCTTTGACTGGGGGGAGCACTGTTCTTGTCCCACAAGTTCACATTCTTGCTTTTGTAGCGGACAGGGTCTCCCCAGGCAGAAGTGCCATCATCGATTTCCATCTTACGACTGATGGACTGAGGGGAGGGTTCTTCCCAGCCACTGGTCTCCATGGCATCCCCCCCACCTCCAGAGACTTGGGGGATTGGGCCAGCGGTCCAGCCCACACTTTGGTTCTGATTCTTGGATGGTGGACCTCCACCTCCATCTCTCCCTCCAACATTGGACCGGCTGTTCCACCCACCTTGCATGGGACCTCCTGGTGGCGGCTGGCCCTGTGATTGGTGCTGCTGTTGATTTGGGGCTTTCATTGGTGCCACTTGGCTGTTTGGTATCTGTGCTGCTGCTGTGTGGGGCTTGGCACTCCCCCAATCTTGGTGGGATTTGCTTGCACCCCCATCCCCCCCTTCCCATCCTCCTCGCTGAGACCCCCCCTCATCCATATTACCCCAGGAAGATCCCTCATCAGAGTTGCTTCCACCTCGGCCTCGCCCATCTCCCCGCCCATCTCCTCTCCCATCTCCCCGCCCATCTCCCCGCCCATCTCCCCACCCACCTCCAGGCTTCGAGTCCCTCTGTCCCCAGTCTCCTCCCCCTCCAGCCTGTCCTCCCCAACCACCTGTCTCCCCTCTTCCAGTCCCCTTCCATCCCCCTGTCCCTTTTTCCTCTGGACCATCGGTCCACTCGCTACCCTGATTTCCAGTGTCTCTCCTGTTCCCTCCTCCTCTGTGATCCCTCCATTGTGGTTGTTCGTCAGTCCCCCATCCTTTGCCCTGGGTTTCGGGTGGAAGATCACCCCAGCCTCCAGCTGCCTTCCCTGGGTTGCCCTTGATATCTTCTTCTGGCAGTCCTGGCTTCCTTATAATGCTACCATGCACATGAGTACCACAGGTTGACTGTGTGGCATCACCATCGCAGCCATCCTTCACTGGAGCAGGCCCAGAGTTTAGGATGGCCGTGTGACTGCCAGAGGATGGATCATTAGTTACTGAACTGGTATTAGAGGGGTACCCGGGACCACGACTAGTTGCTGATGAGAATGCAGAGGAAGATGAAGTACTTCTTTGCTTCCGGTTTCCTCCTCCTCCTGCTGCTGCTGCTGGGGTGTCCATGTCCCAGGCCACATTCTGTCGAATCTGGGTCTGCCCCCAGCCCATGTTAGACAGTACTCTGGGGTCCAGGTCAGATCGATTGAGCATGCCAAGTAAGGCCACTTCAGCATTGGAGGTCTGGGGGGAGCGGTTGTCTACAGGTGAGGCTTGGTCCTGCTTGTGACTGCCACCAGCCCCTTCTCCACCACTTCCAGCTGTGGACCCTCCTCCGCTAGAGGATGAAGGTGCTCCACCTCCAGTGCCTTCCGGCTGCCCCCCTCCCCCTCCTCCTCCACCCCACTCACAAACTGCTTTGTCGCCACTCTCCACCCCTGTCTGATTGTCCCAAGCTTTTGTCATAGTTTCAAACTTTGGTGCGGCAGAGTCCTGCAGAACACTGCCCCCAATACTGCCTCCACTACTGCTGCTGTTGCTGCTGCTCACATCTCCCGCTCTTCCACTTCCTATTGCTAAGTTAGTCAAAGTTACACTGCCCCTTGTTCCAGCCCACTCTGCGTCTGAACTGCCTCCTTCCCATGCTCCCTGAGATACCACTGGGGTATTTGAACCACCGTCATTTCCCTTACCCCAGCCTGCCTTCTCTCCCTGGCTACTAAAGCCCCACGCATTCCCTTCCTGCCCCTGAGCTGCAGTGCCTCCTCCACCCCACCCATCGGCCGGTGACACGCCTGAACTGAGGTCAGAGGACACTGGTGGCATGGATCTCCACGAAGAAGAGGCAGGTAAGGAGGAAGATGAGGAGCCAGAAAGATTTCCACTCCCTTCTTCCTCAATACTAGAGACCCCACAACCTTTCTCATCACCACCTTCTTGATTTGGTCCTGCTCCTCCTCTTGCTCCCCCACTTGAACCCAGCTCCGGGTTTCCTAAGTGCTGCGGTTCTCCACTTCTGGCCGGAACAGTTATCTCAGTATGCTGCTGATGAAGACCAGTTTGATTCACAGATGAAAGAGAATGAGTGGTGATGGGGGTGGTGCTGGCAGAGAACGAGGAAGCTGAAGTAATGGACGAGTGCAGTGGAAGGCCTTCGCTAGCCGAAGTTGATGTCCCACCTTGCACCAGGGCAGGCCAGGCAGAGGGGTTCATGTTGGGGTTAAAATTGGCACCAGGGACACTGCTGCTGCCACCCACAGGGCTCTCCTGGGGCCCAGGTAGAAGATGGGAGACTTTGGAATTGTAAAATGCTGCTGATCCTAACCCTGCCTCCACCTGAGAGGAGGTGGAAGAGCCCCACACATCACTTGACTGAACACATTCATTAAGCGAGGAAGAGGAGGAAAGAGGAGGAGAAGAACGAGGTGGGGAAGGATTGTCCATGTTCCCTGCTCCTCCTCCTGCCGTTCCTCCCTTCTGCTGGATGCTTCTCTCACTCCATGAGGCACTACTGTTGTTGTTACCGGGGCAGTCTTGCTCCTGCACCCCTCCTCCAGCCACGTCAGAACTCAATTTGGCCCCGCCTAGGATGCTTGGCCAATCCTCCAGGTCAGTCCCATCCACAATCACCGTCCCGCAGCCCTGAGAAGAGGACTGGCTGCCAGAGCCCGACCCCCATGTGGAATTTGCATAAGTTGAAGTAGTAGTAGTAGAAGAAGACGACAGAGCAGCAACACATAATGAAGATGAGTTGGGGGGTGAAGGGGAGGATGAACCCAGGTTGGAATCTATAATGACAAAATTAGAGAGCATTGATATTGATTTGCAATTGAAAATAATTCATCAATTCAATACGAACAACATGTGTAACTGGTGATACCAACAGTGTGACATATTGGTCCCTACAATACATGCATCTCATTGACGTGAGAAGTTCACAGCTGAAATATTGGTGACATTTATATTTTAACATCAACCGATGGGTTGTGCTGAGGAACTGCCCACTGAACGTCTTAACTTCGGATCATAAGCTGAGATTCTTCAAACAGAGCATTTTCTTTCTTTCCGGTCAGTCGATTTGCAGCTACCTCTGCATCTGAGCATCTTAATTCAATTTAGTCTGACTTTTGTCATTGTTTGATAGTCTTAGTCAGCTGAAGCCCTAATGTGTTGCTGTAAAATCTGTTCCTTGTTCCTCCAAAGCATTGTGATTAATTGAAACGGTATTAAGTTCCTCAACTTTTGCTGCTTGATGGCAGGAGACTACTTCTATACATTGCATGTGACACTCGGGGGATCACGTAATTAACATGAAAATCATTTGTGTTCTTTGACAAACCTGTGCCTCCAGCTGTGCTTGCATTGGGGTTATCTGCTCCCTGTGAGGACACAAGAGGGGTGGCTGCCCAGCCACTGCCGCCTCCTGTGCCTCCCTCCCCTCCTCCTCCTCCTCCCCCCAGCAGCATGGAGGACAGCGGTGGCTGGCCTCTCTTCAGTAACACTTTGTGGTCCTGCTGGCTGCGAAATCTTGGTGGAACCTCTCTGGACATATATCGCTGCTGCTGGGAGGTCTGGCTTCCAGAGGGAGAGGAGGAGGGCTGTCCGTTGGCCACAGCAGTCCGCTGCTTTGCATTGTTCCCACCACCAGTAGGAACTTGTGCAGAAACCCCAGCGGCACCAGGACTGGGGGATGAGGGGGCAGCGGGGCCAGGGCTGGGGGACACAGGGCCTGGGGTGGCGAGCGGCTGGGAGCAGGAGGGTTTGGCTGATTCTGGCACTAGAATATACAAATAATTACAGGTATTAATCACCAGTAGACTTCAGTGTGGTAAAAACAGAAAGACAGTATGTGCTAAGTAGGTTCAGCTAGTTGGTAATTAACAGTTTAAGAAAAGTTTGAGGAAAAAAGCATACAACAATTTTATAAGAACTGGGTGCTGTAGATAATCGCATCTTTAAAAACAAGATCTAGTATTTAGGGTAATCATCACATGTAATGATAAAGTAAGTGGGTGAGAAAAAAAAAGATGAGCAGGATAATGACAAGTCAAATAAACAAACGTACCTTTGATTTTTTGTTCTGGCCCCTACAACAGAAAGAAAAATTGAGTCAGGTATTTGGGAGAACTGGTAAGGTGGTTAAGCAACAAGACAATATCATTAATCCATTGAGACCTACAAGTTTAATCTTAACAGACTTTATTCTTGCTACTGAAACTAAGGAAAACATGAGCAAAAAAGAAAATCTACGTTTGATATTCTTTCCTAAATTCGCAGAATTTGTACAAGAAGCTAAATCTCTAAAACATGGCAAATTATTTTTAACATGGATCCGATCCAATTCAACTTAGAATAAAATCCTGGCTAAAGGATATTTAACTAGGAATGTCTCAATTTACAAAAACATAAAGCACAATCAGCTGTAAATATTTGGTAGTTTGCCTTCTGAGAGGTTTCCCTTTTCTTCTTATCTTCTTTCTTCTTTTTCTTGTCTTCCATGAACTACTGTTCCCTTTCTTGATTCTCCTGTCTGTGGAAGAGAAAAGTACACGTTCAGTTATTTGCAACACCTCAAGTCGTACGGAAAGCAACGCAATGCACGCATAAACACACACAGATAACATGCACTTCATCAGACCAGTGCCAAGTTTTACTCCCACACAGTCCGAGTTGTAAGGGCTGTAACGTTAACCAGGGGCAGACAGCTTGACAACCGCCTGTGGTAGCCTAGCTCCTCGCTGCATAATTCATTAACCAGAAAGCGATTGCAAGTCCAACCAGGAGACAAACAGCGGCCACACAAACTGAGAGACTATGACCCCTCTACTACTCTGGAAACTCTAGATTCTCCCGTATTTCAGTAGACGGGTCTGTTAAGGTAGCATGCCTCATAGCATGATCTAGAAGGCACAAGCTTTAATGTGATAACTTGACCCCCCCCCCCCCACTCCATTAACACTATCAACACCAAAAGTAAATATGTGGATTGGGCAAATGCACAAGTCCCACGGGGCGGTTTCTGTGGAAAACAAAACCTGCCACACAGGAAGCTGAGGGCAGAAACACGGACAGAGCTGTTTGTAGGAAAAGTCTGTAAACACCACAGGGCCCAGAGCTAAGCTGGGGATAATCAGCATCGTGTCACACAACGCTAATGTGAGCTAAGTGGACAACTCGCCGTGTTGCATGTAAACACACCAGCTGACGTTACAGCTCACGGCCAGTTGACGTGTGGCCACAGGTCCAGATGTTTGCATCCGCACGAGGAGCCACCGACCCGCATACCATGTTAATAACAGGCCACAGAGGACCAGCTGTGTAGCTGCTAGGTGCCCCGGTGCTAAAGGCTAACGTATGCTAGTCGCCTGTGGAGCAGCGGGTGACCCGAGGAGCCGGGGGGCTAGCAGGGGGCAGCGCGACCCGCGGACCCCGCACGACGACGCCGACCCGTGCGCAGTTCAGAGCAGACAACACGCTCGTCACCTCGGATAAAGACATGCCCCTTATCCCTCGAGCACCATTTTCCATTCACACCGTTTCATGTGGCATTTTTTCGTAAATGCACATTTATAAATAAAACACGCTACACGAGCGGTGCTAATGGTGGACGCGCTCCGAGCCGGGGACCAACTTAAATAACGCTTCATCCACATAACAATCGGAAGAAACACAAGCGCTGCCGACTGCACAACGACAACACACATTAGCATTAGCATTAGCTCACACGGTGTGTTGGGAAAAGGTGCCCGGGGCGCGTTTCCACGCCGCCGCTCGACAACACTCACCTCGGGAATCACGTAGGACATAAAAGTGCGTCTGTGCAAAAAAAAAAAATCTCTTGCAGAGCTAGCGCTAGCGGGCTAGCTGCGGAGCTAGCCGAGCGAGCGAGTTCTTCGAGGCTTTCAAGGCTGAAGTCGAGTAAGAAGTGACATCACCGAGCGGCGACGTGTGAGTCGTAGAAAAAGAATCCGAGGAAAGGCGAGTGTTCTGTTAGTCCTGGATCCGCAAACAACGCGTGAGCCCGGGGTGACTGTCAGACGCTGTGTGGTCGGTTCGTTTACTAGCGGCCATTTTGCTTCTGAGCTGTGAAGCGGATGAAATCACCAGGCTGCGATCACAGAGAGGGGGGGGGGGAGCGGGGGAACAGGGAGCCACCAGGGGGCGCCCGAGCACCATGGGCGTGACGTCATGCACACGCGAACCAAGAAAGTAGTAAACAACAGCTGATTAGAACAAGAAGGAAAAGAGACCTCCAGTGTTTGCACGTGACGAAACACCAACACGCTGGACTGGTTCTTCACGTCGTGACCAGTGAACCTGTTAATATTGACCAGTGTCAAGTTTACATTCACTGTTAAAATCATGTCTTTAGGTCAAACTTGTCCACTTGTCTTTTTGTATAGGTGCACTTCCTGTTGTGCGTTGACAATAAAGTTCACTTTGACTTTGGCTGCTGTGAATATGGAGGATATGTTTTATTTCCCTGTAGAAGTGAAACATGAGCTCAGGCTGCTTTTTCCACTCCCCCTGTAGAAGGCCGGTGAATGTTGTTGTTTGATTTTGTGTTTGTCAAATTACAATTTGTGAAGATCAGCAGACTGGCAACTTGTGTAACTGAACGCATCAACAAAATAACATTGATTAGAATAAATAGTATGTAACATAAAGGAGAAGTGTGTGAATGTTTAAAGTATTTATTTATAAGAAAAGGAAGGGAGTAGCACAAATTAATCACAGTATTTTTGGCAGATGTAATGCTACTTCTAAAACTTCAAATAATAATAATAACAGATTTGTATAGCCCCTTGCAAGGTTGCCAAGGC
The DNA here is from genome assembly GCF_949316205.1 of Platichthys flesus. Classification (NCBI taxonomy): domain Eukaryota; kingdom Metazoa; phylum Chordata; class Actinopteri; order Pleuronectiformes; family Pleuronectidae; genus Platichthys; species Platichthys flesus. The sequence continues at coordinate 3,148,027 of NC_084960.1, forward strand.
TACTTTATGTATTTAAGGACACAAGAAGTAAAACTAATTTTTCATTAATTTATTCTTAAACAGAATTAAAAAACCAGGTCAGTCACAACATAGACTAATTTGGTCACAACTAAAGCTTCTGTCGTAAAACAATGCACTCGCTGACCTGCAGTCTTACAAGTTTTTCCTTTAAAAAATGTGTTCATATATCTACAGTTATATCATCTGTATACTTTGACATGATCTGTGATAATCCTAAATCCTAAAGATTATATCAACTAAAAAAAGGACAGTTTATACAAAAAATTCAAAGTGTGGATGAGAAGATTTTTACCCTCCCTACATCTGTTCCTACAACAAACTCCTTCACTTGAGCCTTCATCCTCTCTGCATCCTCACAGCTTCACTGTCTTCATGACTTCTGACGCATGTGCTGGAAAAAATTAGCACCTTGTGTGATCCTCAAATCTTATTTTGAAAGTGCATGTTGGTTATATATTATAACTTCACATGTTTGAGTAAAAAAAAGAAAAGAAACAATACATAATTCATGCTGATTAAAAACAACTAATTGCAGATACGTCTCTGCTGAGAGATGATTTAACTTTTAGACAATTTAGACAGTCCAGCTGGGCTAAATAGGTGTGAATAATGAAATTTCTGTTTATTTACATGCACATATGTCAGTTTCACTCACTTAGAATAGTAAGGAGATCTAACAGTAAATGTTAATCACTTATATTAATCCTCTCCAGAGACTTGACTGTTGTTTGGTGCCAGATTCTTTATTCATCTCTCCTCTACTGCAGCCTGTCCAGCTCCACCCATGCTACTGCTTTCTGCTGGCTCTGGATGGCGTTGCAAATGGCTGCCAGCAGCTCATCGGTGCAGCTCCATGTGCTGGGCTCCAGGGTGTAGAAGAGCAGGGGCAGCGTCTCCAGCTGCAGCTCCTCGGCCTGGCACACCTCCTCCATCATGTTGTCCTCCCCACAGCGTGGAAAAAACTTCCTGTTTCAAATGTCGTAGAAAACTAATAGTTACATATTTAAAAAAGAGGTTGTTTTTGAATATTTGGAAGGTATGAACTAGATTTGCCATCCTGCGGTTGTATGCCTCACTAACAGGTGCAGTTTTCAGTCTACATGCATTTTTTTAGATTCATATGAGGTCACCCTGACCTTTGAACACTGAAATCTAATCAGTTGATCTTTGACTCCAAATGACAAGCAACAAATTCCCTGAGGTCAGATGACACAATCACCAAAAAAGTGTTTTGGGAAGTCACAGTGGACTTGAACTTGTGTGTAAGTGTACAGTAAACCTGCATGAGCCTGAATTAAGTGTTATCCTGTATAATGAGGATGTGATGCATGCTTCCTACTTGCATAGGAATGAGCACTTACCTCAGCTTCTTGTTTTTTTTGTTCTTGGGGCGGATGTGGATGACAATTGGGTAAATCCCTTGTCTCAGTAATCCCTCGACACTGGTCAGCCCCAGCTCCAGCAGACAGTGCTTATCCTAAAACAGACACACAGGGAGATTCTTCATAATTCATAATAATCTGCATTCATTAGTTTTACCACAGGCATTCTCTTTCTCCATATAAGTAAAGAAGTGATGCAGGTAATTGCTATGATTGGTTATTTATTGCACTTACAAACACCCTTCACACTCTCCCCTGAAGGAGAAAGATTGTTTGACCCTGTTTATTGAGATGAATGCGACAGTGATGTATTACCTGACTAATGACTTCCTGTATTGACTCCAGCCGTACGCCCAGAGCCTGCTCTGGACTGAAGGAATCCAACAAGAACACGCTCTTGACTTGTCTCTCTGACTCCTGGACAGGCTCTGCAAACCACAGAAAACAAAGGAAAGAGTAGAATGTGTTGGGCAAATGAGGAATTGTCAACCTTTTTGTTCAAGTTTAGCTGTGTGTGTGTTTGTGTGTGTGTGTGTGTGTATATGTGTGTGTTTGTTTGTTTACCTGGTGGACAGGTGTTGAAGCTCAGACCAGAAGTCGCTGGCTGCAGCAGCCGCTCTATGAGACCACGGGAGAGCAGAGAGGGGGAGAAGATCACTGGCCTCCTGGTCTGAACCTGCACCGGCTGTACTAAACTATAAGGGATCAAGTGCTCGTCGTGACCTGAGGGGACACGTGCAGATATGTGCACATTAATACAGAGTGAAATATGACTCATCACACAGATTTGGTGTCGCTCTTTGAGAACACGGTGCCCGGGTCTTACGTTTGCTGAGTGTGTAGAAGACCTGCTGTGAGGAACCGATCCCACGACAGCTGGGGTTCACTGCTTTGACCAGTCGCACACGGCCGCACTCTTTCTTTGAGAACTGAGTGTGGGAATAAAACATGTGATGGTTTGATTAACTTTGGGCGCCCGTTGTGTAAGAGTCTGGATACTTGCTCTTCTTGCAGACTAACCATCTTCCTCTTGAAATCCTTTTGCTCCAGGGCCATTTTCCGGAGCCTCACAAGTAACAGCTGTTGTGCCCTGATACAGAAAATAGTGCAACTCAGGATATGGACTCCAATCTACATAGTTAAAATATGTTGCCCGGGGCTAAATCAGGCTAATATTAGTTTTTCAGAGCTGTACAGTCAATATTTCTCAAAGGCGAAAATTTGAGGCGTTTTTAGATTAACAGTCAAACAGAGGTCTGATTGACATACCTGTTATAGTTGGGCATGGATCCTGCCTGCAGGTGCTTGGCTGTCTGTGGGTCCACGAGTGAACAGCTCCAGTGGTATTTCCCCTTGTACCTCGTGTCTGTGACGTGTATGATGTCATCACAGGCCACGCTCAGAGACGGCGGGTCACCGTGGGCTTCCATATTCAGATTGACGCGCACGTAGAAGGAGTCGGCGCCCATAAACGTTGAGGACTGGAGCTGGGAGCACAGCCTGGAGTAAGCTGATGACAGGAAGCAGAGAAGAGGACACTTGAGTCTCTTCTGTCAGCGGTGTCAGTTAATATTACTTCTTAAAAATACAGTATTAAAGTTTTATATTATATCTTAATTTCTCTGATATGGGCTCACCCTCTGGGTTACTCTGGTGTTTGAGTGTCGAGGCCTCAGTCCACCACTGCAGGGAGAAGTGGGCGACCTCAGCAGTGCACTGGCCGAGCTGGACGCTGCCCCCCCCGAACAGAACCCGCTCCAGCTGGAAGACACGAGGAGAGAAAACTGGATGTTACCACCTCATCTTCTTTCAGTTCATCTTTCATCTTTTATCTCACTTGTTCTTGTTTTTCATTTCCATTTTCCTTCACTTGCAAAAAATGCACATCTGCAGACTGTTGGTCCCAAGAATACACAAATCTTCATGCAGCTCACAATAACACATTCAGTCGTCACACACCTCCAGCAGCTCACTGCCCTCCTTCAGTCCACACTGCTCAGCTGGGGAACCGGCTCTCACGTAGCTCACAAAGATCCCTGTCTGGTTTCCGCCAACTATCTTGATGCCATCAGCCAGACTGGCACTCTTGTGGTTCCGCGAGGGGGGGGGGCTTGAAGATGGCGAGCGAGGGGGTATCCTGAACGACGGCAGGGACACACAGCAGCGTACTTTACATAAACGAGTCTTAAAAATGAGGTTATTCATATTCAATTAAATGTAAAGCACCCTGTCTGTTTGTTGGTCGGTTTAAATGTTTGTGTGTTTGTTCGTAGGATTACACAAAAAGAATGGACTGATTTCAAATGGAACGTAATGGAAGAATGTGGTTTGGGTCAGAGAGCATCCAATGAATCCTTTGGACCTCAGCGCTGACCGTGCACGGCTAGGGAAATTAATCCTCAGTGTTATCGCAAAGGTGCTCGATGCTGCTGTGCACATTTAACAACAGCAGTCAATGCTTTGAGGCTGCACCTGGGAGCAGAGAGACTGGGTTGGGGTGAGGAGGCTGACGGCAGGTTGACCAGGTCTGGGGGGAAGAGATGAGAGTGAAGCGAGGTCCTGGAATCCCACAGGGAAGGTTCGGTCTGCTCAGCTGAAAAGTCACATGGAGACCAAACAAAACCTGAGCCACAGTTTGTTTCTGCGGAGGAGGAGACACTGACGGTCGCGTCATTTAAAAACATGTCAGAAACAAATGTACCTGTAATATTCTCATTCTCATCACTGCCCCACGAGTCCAAGTCAAACCTTGGCAGAGCAGAAAAAACAAGTTATTATGTTATCACGTCAGAATGAGCAAGAGCAGGAAATGTGTATAGACGAGTTCACGGCTGATCCACTCACTCTGTGTTGACTCGTCTGTTGATGGAGTTCATACAAGGAGGGAAGGGGAAGGTGGAGAGACGGTTTATTTCCTTTTCATCGTCTTCTGTCTGAGGAAAGAAGTAAATGAAGTGGGTGATTCGTTCCTTATTTCTTTCCTGTGCTCATGAGTGAGTCGATCTTTTCATTACTCACCAACAACAGGACATTCTCCTCTGAATTGGAATCTGTGAAGGAGCAGAAAGCAAAGAAGACATATTTAAAATGTTCATTCTTTCTCAAAGAGATCCTCGTCTGCCAGTGCTCCCAACTTACCCTCTGAGTTTTCATTGGTTCGTCCTGTAGATGGCATCTGTGAAACAGGAAGGGACGAGTTAATATCGTGGGACCTCACAGCTGCTGAGAGGTGTTGTGCAGGTAGGAACTCGCAAAGAGTTGTATAAAGTAAATCACAGCATCCCATAATCCCCACTACAATAGACCTATCTGTAGAAATGCCCATTGCAGTCAAGAAAGCTACATTCCTTGCATAGCAGTATAACAACATGAGAGAACACATTAGTGCTGCCCAAGGCAACTGGGAAATGATGCGTCACAGAAAGCAAAGAAGCAGCTACAGCTCTTATGATTGACAGCAGCACCTCCTACAGCGAGGAGGTGCTCTAGGAGGTGTTGTGGAAACCCAGCGCTGACCTTTCGCCGCAGCTTGTTGGTGCTGTTGATCCGGGGGCTGAGGCCCAGGCCGAGGGAGCAGCAGGGGCCATAGCACTGGTCCTCACTGCACAGAGACAGGTGGGACTGGGGAGAAGGGTTTGCATGAAATACTCTGTGGTTACAGTGTAAATCGTCGGATTCTTAACGTGAACTCACACAGTGCAGACAGTGGTCGCTCTGCTGCATTTGCTCATGGCTCCTCTCCCTCTCGATGTCCAGCTCCCCCTGCTGCTGCTCCAGGTCGGCCTGCAGCTCCGCGATGCGTTTACGCAGCCGGTTCTTATCCAGCAGACAGTCGGTGTACTCCAGCTGCAGGCTGTCACGGCTCCGCATGGCCTGGAACCAAAAGCACGGACGTTCACGTGACACATGCTGATGTGAGGGAAATGAAATCTGCTGCAGGCTAAACACTGTAACCGAGCTGACTACAAAATATACAACTACCTCCACAGTCTGTAATCATGAAGATGGCTACACACAGGGGCATTTAAAGGAACAGGCTAAAGGGCTAGAGGGTCCCTACATTAAATTTAAACGTGGAGCTGGTTTCACACTGACCTGGTCTCTCTCCTTCTCCAGTTCCATGATCTGGTTGAAGTAGGATACACTCCTCTTCTGCTCAGTGTCCCAGTCCAGATGGAGAGTCCTCAGCTTCAGCTGGAGCTGCTCACACTGCGACTCCAGCTGCAAAAACATGAACGATAATGAAACCAACCCCTATTTGCATTATCTCTACCACTTATATGAGGGTCATGTGGGGAGATGAGCAGGGAGGGGTTCATCATGGACTATGGTTTATTCATAATCTTTATTGAACCTAAACCCAAACTGCATGTCTTTGAGCTGTGTGGGAGGAAGCTGGAATCCCTGCGCAACACCCATGAAGACACAGGTAGAAAATGCAAACTCTACACAGAAAGACCGGGATCCTGAGGGGAACTATCAAAATTTGATTAAAGATGAAATGCATCATGTATAGTTTGATGAGTAATCTGATTACCTTGTCCCTGTACTCCTCAGAGCTCTGCACCTCTCCCTGGAGTCGAGTGATGATATCACAGAGCTCCTCTCGCTGCTCTGTGGCCTCCCTGCGGTCCTGCTGCAAGATATCCATCAGAGCCTGAGGTCAACAACAGAAACCACATTTACAACAAAATAAGAAACAGAAAACACTAACAGAAGAGGAGAAATCGTTCAGGATAAATCACAAATTAGAGAAAAACCTACGATGACTCCAGTGCCAGGAGCCGAGTCCTTCATGTGAGTCTCTGTGCTCAGGGCTCGGTGCGGTGGCTTCTCTGGTAAAACAGGCAGAGAACCATTGACTCCATTAGAGATCACACTGTTCCTTTTGACTGGCGATGAGTTCTCCACTGCTCCGAGGGTTTGGTTCTCTGCCTCTGTCAACCTGGACTTTAGCTCCTCTACCTGGATGGAGACAGAGCAAATAAAGACTTAACCTGACACAGACATTGATTTGAATTATAAATAAAAAGGCTAAAACCTAAAGTTGAACGTGCTTTTATTCTTTTTGTATTTGTTTCTTGTAATGCCATCTTGTTTTCATGGCTTTAACGTGATTCTGTCTTCTTATTGCTTTTATTTATTCATTGTGTGAATGCATTTTAGTGATTTCTGAGTATCCTGTGTCTGTCAACACACTTTGTTCACCCTCTTTTTAGGTATTTAATTTAGTTGAGCATAAAGTATTCAGAGGTATTCAGAACAAAGTGGTTCAGTGGCGGGGTCGACATGTTGTGACAGCGAACAATCTAAATAAAAAAGGCTGAATGCATCAACACAGATGGTCTGGAATACGGGTTGGAGCTTGGATGTTGCAGTTTCGTGCCAGTGACGTTCCACTGTTACCACCCTCGGCACTTCTGCTGTACTCGCTGCCCAAACATGTAGAAATTAAACATTTATTTTCCTCTCACCCTCCGTCTAATAAAAATGAAAAATGGGTCTCCCTGTCTCTGCATGAAATCCCTGCAACGATTTTCAAACAAACAATTCCTGTCTGTTGCTATTGAGGTTATCATCGGCAAGTCTTTCTAGGTAGAAAGGAAACGACTCATCGTCAAAAGTTAGAGGCTGTTTCAGAGTTTCTCAGTAATAAACTGTGATTGTGCTGGACAAACATGTAAACAAAAGATACACAGTAACTCTTTGAAGTTAAATTAAGTTTAAACAAAACATAAAAACACTCAGAGAGTTCATACCCCCTGCAGCTTATAAAAACACACTTAAATTCCTTAGATCCAGATCTTTATTTTGATCTGCACCAAATAACAAACACAGTCCCCTTAACGTTATTATCAAGATCGATGATTCATTCTCTGAGAAATAAAGGAAACCTTCTATCACGCAATGTATAAGTATAAACATTCCTGGATCCGTGCCCTGATCCCAGACCCAGACCACATCCTCCCTCCCAGTGGTAATCTGTCCCGTGCACGAAGGTGAAAACGTAACCTCCTGGGCAGAGGTCTGTTTTACTCCCCTGCTGCAGACCGACCTACCTGCCTGAGCAGTTCTCTCTCTCGGGTCGAGGCCTTCCCTTGCTCCTCTAGGGCCCTGGAGTATTTCACAGCCTGCTCCAGGTGTCTGTCCTTCAGGTTTCCCAGCTCCTTGCTGGCCGACTCCCAGTCCTGACGCAGCCTTCACATCACACAACATCCAGAGGACGCATTCTTACTTTTTCTCATTGATTACATCGGTAGAAAGACACTAGAAACAACTTATGGAGGAATTGTTTTCTTTCTTCCTTCTTCATCTCCCAATAGCAGGATTCAAACTGGGAACCAACCTGTCCAGTTGCAGTTTGTTCTGACGTAACTCCTGCGCTTTGAGCTCGGCGCGGCCTCGCTCGTCCTCCGCCATCCGGCAGCGCTGGGACATGCGGCGCTCGCCCAGGCGGCTGTTTCGAAGCTGCTCTCTCAGTTTACGCACCTCCAGGAGCAGAAACTGGGTCAAACCCTCCGGACCTTCCTCATCTGAAGAGAGAAGGCAGGAGGAGGTGGTTACTGGTTAATGTATGGAGATGGTAAAAGTGAATATACGCCTGACTCCTCACTGTGGATAACCTGAAACAATGTGAGCATCCTTTGTGGGAGCAGAGATCTCTACTCACATCTTCTGATCTCTGTCTCAGAGCCAAATATCTCTCAGCCTTCATTATACTGTTTCTATTTAACATGCACTAGTCATTAGATGCACTTGAGCATCATTTTAACTTTATCATATAACACATGTTCAAGCACTTAACGACTAAGTTATTTCTTTTTAGCATCCATCTCATTAGTGTTTGCTATGTAACGTGTAAATATAAACCTTTTCTCCAGCCACAGTTTGTATATCTGGGCTCTAAGTGTTTTAACACTTAGACACACAGACACACAGACAGACACACAGACACACAGACACACAGACAGACACACAGACACACAGACACACAGACACACAGACACACAGACAGACACACAGACACACAGAAATCCCTACTGACCCAGTATGAGGGAGCATCGATGTGTGGGCTGCTCCCCAGTCAGCTGCGTGTACTGCTCCGGGTGGTAAAACTCAAGCGACTCCATGAAGGCCTGAATCCCTCGCTGGCCCTGACCCCGGAGAATGTCCAGGAGACGACCTGTTCAACAGGAGACAGAAACATCCTCAGAACTAGAATAACCGCCCTGCAGATCTAGGGTCAGGATTCATTTTGTGAGACTGCGGTGGCCTTTGACCTTTGAGCTCACTAATTTCACAAGAAATATAATTTTTAGGTCTCAGTGACCTTGACCTTTGACCCTCAAACACCAATCCATCAGTTCATCCGCTAGTCCACGTTCACAACCTACAAACATGATGCCTCCTGTGTCTGGCTGTCACAGGTGAGGAGGAACAAAAACTATGATAATTCTTTCCCGTATACAAAGCAACAATGTTTAGAAAAAGCAATCAACCATATCTGAAACAGAGAAACCACAGAACAGCTTCCTCTTTGATCTGAGAATCTTCCCCTCCTGTTTCGGTATTTTGAACATGGACATGATACTAATCAGTGCTCTCCTTCATCCCTTTCTTCTTTCGCTCCTTCACACTCCCCTCTACTTGCAATCGTCTTTCATCTTGCTCTGGCAACATTCATCTGCACCAACACGTTCCTCTCTGACAACCTGCTGCACGATCATTCAAACGTTAAGTCACTTCTTTGAGAAAGTGCCACGTAAGGTGATTTTAGATTGGTTCCCCATCGTTGTCCCCTCTCTATCTATCTACCTATCTATCTATCCATCTTGTTTTTAGGACACATCATGACCTGTCCCTTTCACCTCTTGCAGGATTTGCTTCTTCTTTGCTTCTTTAAACCTGATGAGTTAGCTTGAGGTGTTAAATACTTTTGATTAATCCACGTTTTCAAATGAATTCCTCTTCCTCTCACCGGCCTTGCTGATGCGCAGCGGGTACTGTGTGGAGTTGAGCACCTCGTCCTCATCCTGCTCGTCGATGACCTTGCACTGCCGCAGGTACGGCGTGACCTTAGCCGGGTTCAGGATGCGCGTGAGCTTGTGTCTCACTCCTTCCACACGATCCCACAGCTCCTCGCAGTGCTCCTCCGTCCAGGGGGCCACAGAGCGCGCCTCCTCTGGAGCCATGTCCCCACCGTCCATCCAAACGGAGACACCTGCAGGAGAGGAGCCGAGTCCAAAGATGAGACGTCAGGAAGAACACACTTTGTTTTTAATGATAAATCCTATCAGTGAAGAAATGAGAAGATGCTCCAGACTGGAAACTGTCCACGGCATCTAAAGAGATAAACCCCCTATAACATAAGATTATGACACAAAATTCGGAGAGACCACAGATACAGAGCTGAATGTAAATCAGGTAAAAGCCAGTACATGTCTGCATGATTGAACAAGTGTGGTAGCAGTGGTTTTCGTTGTGTTATCTTAATTGTTGTAGAGCAAAGGGTCTGATGTTATGAGGGTCATAAACGAGTGGGAGAGACACTTTGTGGTCTGGTGCCTCAGAGCCCAGGAATGAAAAATACGGGCATGACTCATACTGCGCACCCACAAGTCACAGAAGGGGACAACCGACAAAGACTCTTCTTGGTCCCATTCACTTCACACTGGGGGAGACGGAGAGAAAGTGAGTAAACCGGACACTGCAGGAGTCAGACAGTGTTTCAACAAAGTACCAGCTTTCCAAATAACAACACAACCCCCCCCCCCCAAAAAGCTGAGGACAGTCTCATTTCTGTTGGTTTAACATCTGTTATCATCACAGAGGAAACCAGGCCACTTACCCTGGACTGCAGTTTAATAATATTTATAATTCCTTTTTTATGAATTTTAAGAATATGCAAACACATCTGGGCTCGTGACAGTGATCATATTTAAATTACAATCAAAAAGAAGCCATTGAGGAAGTTAACATGAAAATGGCCCTACAAGTATCTAACCCCAGTGTCTATAGGCAGAGTGAGTTTCTGCCACTCGGGTCCAACAGGCAGGTTAGGGCAGGTCTGGATGCTCTGGAATCTCAGTCACTACCTTTGAACAGTATTTTGAGACATTGCTCGGAGGTGAGTGCCTCTTCACTCCCACGCCTGAAACTCAAACGATGAGTTCTATTCTTAATCTACCATCACCTTGTCCTGGAAGGTTACTCATAGCACCTACACAAAATGGAAGTTAAAAATATAATTCCAACAGGATGAACGTCAGACGCTGTTTATCAGAAAGTTCTGAAGACTGTTGACACGATACATTATCATGGAATGTCATTTCTCACACATGTACAGTGTGTGATGAATAAACTTTGTTTTTAAATCTCTACAAGGTTTTATGTGTGAAGCATTAACTAAATATTAAATACATATTTGTATTTGGCAAGGCTGTAACCTTTTTCAAAATTTACCAGACCTTTAGATTACTGTGTTAAACGTTTTGAGAAATATTAGAGCAATGCACAAAATGAAAAAAATAAATATATTACAAAATAAGAGAACTTGAATTATGGTTTTCAAAAGTAATATCACCAATAATCACATTGTCACAGGATCCTTTATATCGAGAGGAAAGATGAAGAGATTATAATGGGGATTTACACGACTTTGTTTTGTTGATCCAGGGATAATTTGATATTGACAGTGTAAAGACCTGCTGCCTTATACGGTGCAGTTGAACAGTAGTGACTGATTGATAGAGCAGCTACGGGTCTGTACTCAGCTAAATGTGCCCTTACTTTGAAAAATGAGAAAACAGTGACTTACCGCTCATGTCTCTGCTGCGTGGATCTCCCGTGACAATAACGTGCGTATAAATCTCAGTGTGGTCAAGTCCTCACATCCCGCTCCGCTCCACGGACCGAGTGAGCCTGGGGAGGAAAGAGGGCACGAGGGGGTGGGCGCCACCTGACTGGAACAGCGCGCAGCTCCACCTTTACGCACTCAGCTACTCCACCCTCAGTCAACAGCAGGCAGCCAATCAGCGGCCGAGGGAGAGAAAACAATCCACACTTATCACTGCACCACTTCGATAGAGCGATGGTTACCCAGCCTCCAGCCACTGGGTCGAATACTTTATATAGAGTCCTCCAGCACTAGAGGGCGCTTTCAACCAAGGAGAGACCCCACCGGCTGTAAACAACCATTAAACTAAATACAAAGTTTCAATATCATTAAAGTGAGCAAAAAGTTACAATATAATAAAAATGTATTGAAGGGTTCCACTACTTTAAAACTCAATACAAAGTTTCAATACTGTTAAACTGAATGAAAAGTTCCAATACTATTAAACTAAATACAAAGTTTCAATACTGCTAAACTGAATGGAAAGTTCCCATAATATTAAAATAAATAAAACTTTTCAATTTTATTAAACTGAACAAAAAGTTCCATTATTATAAAATGTATTAAAAGGTTCCACTACTATTTAACTAGACGTAACGTTCCTATACTATTCAACAAATAAAATGTTTTAATACTATTAAACTGCATAAAAAATTTAATAATGAGAGCAACAACAAGTTATTATTAAAGGTATCAAAAAGTTTCCATCAGGTTAAACTGATTAAAAAGCTCCAATACTGTTAAAAAGAATAAAAGGTTTCACAACTGTTAAACTAACTGACAAAGTTCTATTAACTATTAAATAGAAGTTTAAAATAAAATAAAAAGTTTCAGTTAAACACCGAATTGAAAACGTTTCCCTTGCTCACCCACAGAACTTTTTGTTAGATGTCAGAATCTGATGAGGCTGATGACACTATAGAGAAGATGACCGAGCTGAGTGACTCACTCTCCAGGTGTTTCCCGGCAGTCGAGCAGGAAAGTGCTGAGGAGCTTTATGGTGTCAGACTCTCGGGCCCTGAGGGCAGCAGGTTAGTCACCAGCGTTCCCAGGAGAAACCCGTTGGACCTCATCAAAACACAGTGAGTTTCATACCTACAATTAAATGTATATTTGTTATTTCTAGTAGATTGTAAACACTCCTGCAACTCCCACAGGATGTCTGATAAATCAAGCTCAATGGAAGGATGTTATGAATCACATGAAATGATGTACAAATTAGTGTATAATACAAATAAATCATTCGTTTATTAAGTATATTTATATGTATAAATGTACATGTAAGACGTCCACTTGCTCCTCCTCCTCCTCCCCCTCCCCCTCCCCCTCCTCCCCCTCCTCCTCCTCCTCCTCCTGTGTTGGACTGGACGGCGGCTGCTGTGGTGTGAAATGTGTCTTTCACTACAGTAAGAAGCCAGACAGGAAATATGAGGTGCCCGGCAGAAGAATGAGTCTTTTTCTAGGCTTGTGGACAGGAAATGTCAGGCTGCCCTCTGTCTGTCTCGGGGCCTCCTCCTCCTTTCCTCCTACTCCTCTTCCTCCTCCTCCTCCTCCTCGTCTTCCTCCTCCTCCTCTGAACGAACAGGGTCAGAGGTGAAGATGCTGGAGCGAATGACCTCACATTAAACCAGTGGATATAAATATAGTCTTACACATTTAGTGTGTGGTGAGTCCTACAAAAATAGTGTTAGTGGTGTTATTTTACACAGTCACTGAAGGACGTGAAGTTGTGTGTTATTAAAGTAACTGTGTGTTACTGACCTGTTCATTTTGTGGCCCATTTTTAAATTTGAGTATTTACAGACAGGAAATGTACAGTACAGTTCATATGAATAATTAAATTTCCACATCTTTCTATTCCTCTTTCTTCTCCTCTCTGTTCTTCTTCTATTTGTTCTTTTCTCTCTGCCTCAGTGTCTGTTGTTTACTCTCTGCAGCTTCGTCGGATGAGGACGAGGGAGTGAGGGAGAGAGGGAGAGAGAGAGGGAGAGAGAGAGAGAGAGAGAGAGGGAGGGATGGAGGGAGGGAGAGAGGGAGGGAGGGAGGGAGGGAGAGAGGGAGGGAGGGAGAGCTGCAGTGGATGAGCATTCCTGTTGTTTCTGAGGTGACAGCCATACAGAGGGGCCATTGAGAGCCACACTGGACCCCCACAGTTGGCTCATTCTGGAATGTGTGATATCGTGCGGGCTCGGCCGAAACAGAAATAGAACGAGCAGAATTTACCCAAATACGTCATCCACTATCATTATTGAAATCTTTTTTTCAGCTGGATTGATTTGTGAAGTGTGTGGGCAGGTTTCCAAACACTTTAAGGGACGGAGAGTCAAACCAGTGGACAACAGAGATTTGGCTGAATGATGAGTCTACTGATCCAGTGGCTGTTTCACCTGCAGCACCAGGGCAACAGGAGCTGGTTGGGACTGAAATAAAGAGTGTCTGTGGGCTTTGGTTCTATGTTTGTTCCAGTCCGCTCCTGCCCTGCACACAACAGGCCGGGTCCTCCACCCGGCAGCTGACCCCCCATGGCTCCGTCTATGACTCAACCCTGGCGGCTGCACAGAATCGCCTCTTTGTGTTCGTGAAGAATGTTTCTTCTCTGACCGTTATTTTGGAAAAACAGAGGCAGAGAGAGAAAGAGGCGGGGACGTGAGTAAATGAGACAGATTTAAATCCCAACATGTGATTCATGCTTCGTTTGTGGGACATCATCTTCCACAACTCATCAGACTGCTGGTCCTAAAAGTAAACTCCAGAAATTTCATGAAGCTGAAAGTTGTACAGTGTCGTCCCATCCCCAGCTCTGTGTCTGTGTCACGTGGGGCAGTGAGTCTTAATGAGATCTTGTAACTATCCCAGAGTAAAACCCTGCAATTTCCTGTTTAACATGGAATCAACTTCAATAACATCGTGACGGTCGGAGTGAGGAACCTAAACCTCAGTGAAGCAAACAAGAAGCCTGGAAAAACAACGACTGAGACAAAACGTTTCAGAAAAATCAAAGGAGAGGACACTGAAGAGGGAGAGTTTATTTATTGTTTGAGCTTAACAAAACTTTTTCCCCACTCTGCATATCATCTCTTAGTCCAGGCTGTGGAGTATTGGGGGGGGGGGGGGGTGGGGGGGGGGGGGGGGGGGTATATATTTGATTTAGAGCTGCTCGTACAGTGAAAGTTGGTAAAACTTACAAAAATGTGAAATCAACACCCCGGCTATGAACAGCATCCTTAGTGGGTGCCCACCGGGTCCCATTACCTCCACCTGAGGGAGACATAGATTGGATACAGCACTGATGTGATAAGATGGGATGGTGCAGAGGCTTGAGTCCTCCTGCCCGGCCCTTTCCAGCTTGTCCTCCCTTTTAATAATTTCCCAATTTAGGAGACACATCTATCTTTCTATCTATCTTTCTTCCTTTCTCCACATTTCACTCTTGAACTGACCTGTTATTAAGATGAAAAGCCCTAAAAACTACAGCTGCCACAACATAAAACATGCTATAACCCTCAAATACTCATTGTTTCAGTGCAAAAATGCATTTGAGTGCAGACACAAGTGGGCTTAGGTTCCCCAGCGGTCGCCCGATAAGTGCCTCAGTCTCCTCAGTGTCGGAGCGTGACATGTGAACTGTTAATTGAGTCGTCAAACTGCTGCAACTCTGTGTTTTTCACATTGGGACACACCTACCGAGCAAAAATGTGCACACATACACAACTTTGTGGTGCCAGTGAAAGCTGAGGCCCCGGCCGCCGCGGCTCCCCTTCCTGTCACTCTCCCTCCAGAGCGGTGAGGTCTGCCTCCATGTTTGAATTACAGGGTGGAGCAGAGCTGTCTAAATCTGAGCTCCACCACACACTTGAGCTGCAGACATAGACTTTAATCAACCACAGCACATCAACTTCCAGATTCATAACCAGTTTTAAAAATGCGTCCATTGCCAACTGCACACTAACAGTCGCACTAAAACAGAAACAGGGTCACGTATAGTGACGGAGAGGTCACGATAAACAAAACACTTCAGGCCTCAGCGCTCCACCTGTCTGTCTGAGGAGTTTGTGAGTTCTTTATATTTAAGATCACATTTGGACTGCAGGTGGAGGTTTGCACTAAAGTAAGATAACCCCACGTTTTCAGGTGAGGGTCACGTTGGCCACATGCCTCCCTGCTGCTGCTGCTGCTGCTGCACATTCCCTGGGTTTTCAGGGATTCCGGTTTTAACTGGCACCAACTACACAAACATCAGCAGGAAAACCAGTCGTCTGCAGAATGAGCACGATATAAATTAAGAGAATGTCACTTAAATAACTCTGCTATGTTTCATTGATGCTTGTCTGTGCAAAAAGTTATATTTTTGATGAGGAATTCCTTTAAGTATTTTCCTGGGAACGATTCATGGAAAAATGGAGCTGAAGGGAAATCAGCGTCTGTTCTGGATCGTCAGAGTTTTTCTGAAAAAACCTCGGACTCTTAAAGTCAGACCAGGCTTCCTGAGGCGAAGAGTTGCTGTCCAGTAACTGTCAGATATAAACGTTACAGTGTGTGTGTGTGTGTGTGTGTGTGTGTTTTCTTTATTGCAGCCTAGAAAGCACCGAGCTCTGACATTACACAGCTCTATTGTCTCCGGGCCAACACTCAGCATCCTGGCAGCTCAGGCTCCACTAAAACAGGAGCAGGATCCAAACAGAGACTCAGAGGTCGACTTCTTTCTTGTTGCTCTGGAACCAAACCTGCACATTTCAGTGTCAACACACTGATCTTCCCACAACTTCAACCCATCAGCCCCATTACCCTGAACCACTGGTTTTGAAGTGGATTCATCTTATTCGTACTTGATGTATTAAAATGTGTTTTTAGCAGATGAAGCTATTTGGTTTGAGAGGCAGTGAATCAGAATCAGAATCAGAATCAGAATTCTTTTTATTGCCTTGTATATTTTCACATACAGGAAATTGCCTTGGTGTGGTTGGTGATGATGGTGACACAAAAGTTATTATTTTTATTATTATGAGTGATGAAGTATTTTTTTCTTTCCTCTCTTCCTGTTTCCCTCCTTTTCTTTCCTCTTCTCAGCTTCATATTTTGTTCCTTTGGTTTTCCTCTTATCTCTGTTCTCCTGGTCACTGAAATCCAGTTGAATAACACACTGTTCTCACACCACTCTCAACAGCAACAACAATATTCTTTAAACTTTATCTGTGTGTGACTTCCTGTTATTGCTCTCTCCTTTTTTCATCTCTCCCTCCTTCCTCTGGTTTTCTTTCCCTAACCCCCTCATTCTCTGCTCATCACAGACAGTCTGATACTTTGCAGCTGTCGACATCAGGAGCCGCTCGCCCTCCCAGATTCACATCGAGGACCATCCCTCCATTTCTCCTGTCCTCCTCTCCTCCCTCTCCTCCCCTGCCTCCCCCTCTTCCCTTGCTCTGAGTCGTCTCCTCTGTCCACCGTGCTCCCTCATCTCTTTTATCTCACCTCTTTCTCTCTCTCTCTGTCTGGTCGTATTCACTATTTTCACATGTGGCACAGGAAATTCATTTTGGCATTCACAATAAAAGATTCCGCAGATGTTCAGTTGGATGTTTCAGGCGTCGGTTGGAAGGATCACTGTCCTGTGCTCATCCTGGAGAATCCCTTCCACCTCCTTCTCCATCAAGTGAAACCACAGATGCACAGGGATCATTGGAACGAACTGTAAAACTCAAATGGGAGAACTGAAGTTAGGTTGAAGATGTTCATCAGATTTTTCCGATTTACCACCATAAAGATCTGATTGGCTAAAAATGTGAGAACAGACATGTGTTGATAAAGTGTGCAATATTATTATTCTCAAATATTTATGATGTTTAACATGTTATTGCTTTTATATATTTTATTATTCTATCTATTCACTGGTTTTATATTTACATTCTTATATTTTTACCTTTTAAACCTGTTCAGCTCTTCATCATCTGTGGCAGTTTTAAACACGCTCTATAAATAAACTTTGTACATGTGTGTGAAGATGCTCACGCCATGTCATCATAAATATCTGACTGATGGGAATGTCTTGTCCTGTTGTGCACACACATGCGTAACATACACCCAAACACACACATACAAACCATTGTTGCATGCCCAAATGAATGCGGCAGTGACAAGTGTATTTTCGTCAGGAGGAGGTCAAGAGGGGTCCCGTGGAGAAGAAAGGTAAATGAGACCCACAGGAGCTATTAAGAGATCATGTTTAAAGAGCTGAGCATAGGTCAGGGATAATGTCTCTTAATGATGAGTGTGTGTGTGAGTGTGTGTGTCATCATTCCATCATTTACTACATGTGCAGGCTCATGTTACACAATCCAAGTTGCTGCCACATCTTCTAGGTTCCAGAACAACCCGCAGAAGCAACCATCTTTAGTTGGAGACTTTTGTCCGGCAGCCTCCTTCTCCATTTCTTCCCAGACCTCACTTTTCGCAGAGGAACTTGCAGCAGGATGTTGCTGTTGGCTTCAGCTTCATCCATCATTATTTAGCTATTCACGTTTTTATAGTCCAGCCTCCTCCTCCTCTTCCTCCTCCTCCTCCTCCTCCTCCTCTCCATCTCCCTCTACTTGTCAGCAACAGCTCGGAGCCGCCGCATGTCTGAGCGGAAACGTACGACTCAGCCCGAAGAGGATGAGAACACAGAGAGAAGGAGCTCGTCTGGAGTTTACTCTGAGGTGAGGGATCGTAAATCACTTTGTGTGACGCATGTTTCTTAGGATGTGAAAACTGTTAAAACGTGCGTGTAACCGAGAGCAGCAGATACTCATGTTCACTTTAACTCACCGCTCAGTTTCATTCTGTCTTCTAGAACAGTTCTGCGTAAAAGGACAACGACAGTCTCACCTTTTTTACGCGCGTACTTAACGCACCGTGCGTCTCCATGCGTTTTATGAATCTATGTGTTTCTCATATTACTGCAAATACCCGGTTCAAAGTTAGTTCGCGTTTCTCTTCAGTATTTAAATATTGTAGATAAAGAAAAGTAAAGTTATAGAAATTGTTATTGTCGATGCAATTAACTTGTATATTGTATTAATACAATAGCAATTCATTGTGCGTTTCTGAAATAAAATAATCTTAAATGTACAGATCAGATGTATAAAGACTGTAAAACATTAATAGAAGCAGTATAAATCATTAATTATATAAAACAGGAAACCTCTAAATGGCAAGATTAAGTGATTAAATTAATGCGTGAGAGGTTTTTAAAGCAGCTTAAGGTTCGATCAGATTTTGGGGATCTGGTTCAAACTGTGGCACCACAGTGTCTGAATGCCATTTTAGTTTTAACGTTGGGCACAATGAGCTGAGCAGCTCCTGCAGATCTGAGAGACATATAAACATCAGACATTTTAGAACTGTGTTCATGCTTCTGGAGATAATGATTATCAAGCCTGAAACTAATACCAGTGCAAAGACTTGAGGATTCAATGCATTTTATCGTGAGCCTTAAATTATATTTGCAAGGCTTTTGAAAACAATCAGATCTCTGAAGAGGCCAAAACTCTGCTCATATATGTTCATACGTCAGAACACAGAATCATTATTCAAGATGAACTATGTGAAAGTGACGAGACGAGTAGATAACCAGCTGCGTCCTTGTGAATGAAGAAGCTTTTCAAAACGCTGCAATTTGGAAGCAGCCGGTGAAAATCAATTGGTCACTGTGTGTCTCCAGTGAAACCACAGAACAACTGTTTCAGGGATCAGATCAGCGGGTCGACCGCCTGTCAGGGAGGTGACGTCACAGAGGGACACTGTCCTTTACCCGTCCCAACATCTGGCTGGCTTCAGCAGCTCTGTGGGTCTTCAGTGGACAGACGTCTGTCCTGTCTGGATAATTTAAAAACAGACTTTATACGATTCTCTGTGAAGATTAACTTCCAAATACGATTCTTTGTGTGAGAATACAACCAAATTAAAAATAATGAAAACGTTCATTAGATCTTTAAAGGTCACAGAGGCCATGCCCCCCCTGGCAGCTTCTCCTTTGAACAGCCACTTTTATGTTTCATTAACGGCACCTCCCTGTTTGCCTGGTGGAAGTTTGGAGAGGTTACGTTTCCTTATGCTCTTTGTTCAGCTCAGCTTTGAAAGGATCAAGATATGTTTGCACTTCACTGTTGCTCGGCCTCATTTCCCCTTTGCACTGTTGACCCGAGTCCCATAGCACAAAAAAAGAATCTGTGAAGCCAGTGGATGAGGTTTTAAACCTGACCACAGAGATTAATGTGTTTGCTTCGCCTGCTATTGTTTTTTAACCTTTTCTTTCAGATCTTTGCACGTCGTATAAGAAGCCATTGAATTAGCTGAAGAGTTGTAATGTGCAGTGAAATCTTATCTGGAATGTTTCCTCTGTGATGTTGACTCTGCTGAACATTAAGGAAAGTGTGAGAGTTAAGTGGAAGGTAGCTCATGAGTCGCATGTTATCTATCCGGGGTGGCATTGGGCGAGAGGGGCTCCACATCCTGGACAATCAATCAAGAGTCTCCAACTAACCTTACCCAGTCTGCATGTCTTTGGACCGTGGGAGGTTTAGAACATGCACAATCCACACACAAAGGCCCGGGATCCGAACCAGGGACCTAAACAATCACAGTCACATCCGTGCCATATGGAGCGGGCAGGCCTCGGATTTGCCACGTTGCTGCGGCGGATCCTTTACAGTGCATGTTTTGTTGTGTTCCGACCTCAACCACAGTTCTGCTGGTGCCGCGCTGAAGAAAGGAGGAAGCGCCTCAGAGCTGAGCCACTGCAGCCCGGCCTTGTGTACTTTTTTTGTGTCCTCACTAGGACTTTTGTTAGCATAAACACAGACCCTGTAAGGAAGAGTGGACCTGACAGGGACCAGAGCTCGGTCCTGATGATGCAGAACGTCATCTCTGAGGTCCTGGTTCCCGTCAGTAGAAGGAGCTGACTGGTGGTTAGGTTATGGTTTGAGTGAGGAGTGAACTGGTTAAGTTTGGGAGAAGGTTTTGGTTAAGTGTGTGTGTGGAGACGCTCATGTTCACATGTACCAGCTCACGTATGACTGAGCGCCATCACTAGTGTCACCGGAGCCTGATCCTACAATTTGTGGTGCTGTGGCTCCAGATGTTTCACTGAGGCTAAATCTTCACTCAGCAGGAAGAGTAACAGCGTGCTTCACTCTGTGTGTGTTTGTGACTGAGGGAAAAACAGAGATTTAAAAGCCTAAGTGAAGGACGAGTCAGAAATAGAAGCTTGGAGAGAAAAACACTCGTAAAAACCGGAGGTAAAAAATGTGTTTCCCATCAGTGTCCACAGACCCTTTATTTGATGGCCATAGATGGCGTCCGGTCGGCTCTCCCCATCGCACGCTGTTCCCACTACGCTCTCCAGCTCGACTGCCTCTGCAACCAGTCGACCTGCTCACCCAAAACACTCCTGTTTGTGGACGTCTGCAGGTCCAACTTACAGATAAATAACAGGCTGAGCAGATCTAAACGTCTCCCAGTGCATCTAACGAGGCCAAGATTCTGTGCACAGGGAGATTCGAGTTCAGCCTCATTTACTGCTCATTAAGAAAGAAGATCCCAGAGTAAAAAGGCTGATGTGGAGGGGGGGGGGGGTGGAAGCTGTAAAAGCAGAGAACATGTCAATTACACCACGAGAAGCTGTGACTTCAAACAGGACAGATGAAAAGGAACATGCTTATTAGGGATTCAGGGATGGAAACTGAATCTACAGTGAAATTAAACTTGGTTCTGATCTGGTTGTAAAGCCAGTGGCTGTCATCAGCACAGTGGATATTTGTGTCCCTGCTCTTGTTTATCTGCCTCTCACCTTCTCGTGCCCCACAGGCCCTAATCTTCCTTTAAGCTACGCGTTACGAGCTGAGGGATCAGCAGACGACAGCCACCGTCCAGCCCCACCTCCTCCATATCCAACGCCACCTCTAAGTTGATTACTCCGGCTGTCACACACCCACACCTTCATCGTGTGCTCCTCTCCGTCAGGTTGGGCAGTGAGTGACAGCCCCCCACAGACATTTGCCCTGGAACTGTTGAAAAACTGGGATTAGTTGGTCGATTTGCCGATGGTAATCTGAGGCCGGGACACTGCCCGTGCAGAGAGGTTGGCACCACATCACCTCGCTCAGGTTGTTATATCACACGTCCAGATGGCCGCGGCCTCGGAGAGAGTCTCCAGCCGCCTGGGGCATTAATCCAGAACCTGGCTGTGGTTTGAGGGAGGTCACATGTTCGGTGCTTACTGGTTTTCACTTGGACCCGGGGGTCATTTCTTCTTGTGGATCCAGGAAACACAGATACGATGCAGGAAAAACTGTCTCTGACACGTCACATCATGCAATCTTTTTATTCGATTAATAGAAAAATGTCTAAACCATAAGGACAGCTTTTGAAATAAAATATGGTATTGAATGATATCTGGAACTTCACCACCCATTTTAATAGATGAGATAAAAGTGGGCTAGTGTTTATTTTTGTTGCCTTCACCAAGACGCTTATGTTTTCATCTGTGTTTGTGTTTGTTAGTTTACGGGATTACGCAAAAACTGCTAAACGGATTATGATGAAACTTGGTGGAAGGATTGAGATATGATACAAATCTGGATAAAGTGAACATTCAACTGTTGTGGCCTTGTTTGTTGGTTAGAAGGATTACCCAGAAATTACTGGACCCATTTTCATGAAATCCTGGAGCAGATGCAGGACTTTCTTGGTCACTTTCTTTGACATGGCGCGATGGGGATTCAGCCTCGGCTGCAATATATTCTTGATTAATGATCTTTTTTGTAAATGCTCGGTCTCTGAAATGTCCAAATATTGCCAGGCAGAGTTTCTCAGAGTCAAAAGCACAAAACACAAAAAGTTGTATTGGAAAAAACTGAAGCCAAAAATCTATTCCACTGCAAAAATAAATTGCAGCAGTTTTATTTGACATGTTCGTTCCCCTGAGAAGCTGCTGACTCCTCTGGCAACAGAGAGAGAGAGAGAGAGAGAGAGAGAGAGAGAGAGAGAGAGAGAGAGGAGAAAACATCTCCAGCATCACTCAATCCCACACTTTGAGCTGCCCGACACATTGATGTGCTCCTGGACGCTCCGGCCTCAGACTCTGGTCCAGTGTGTAACTCACATCTCTCTCTCTTTCTCTCTTAGCTGGCCTCAAGTGAACTGAAAGAGAAGAGGAGAAACACAGACGCCCCCCCCCCTCTCCCTGTGGACGCCATTGAAGAACTAAGTGGATTGAAGAGGGCAGAGAGCAAGTGAGGGAGTCGGGAAGGTGGTGGGGGGGTGGGGGACAGAGGAGATTATCAGCTAATCCAGTGCGTGGACAGTCCTGCAGGAGCCTCGTCGTTCTTCCAGGGTGACGCAGACAAAACAGTTACTGGATTACCCCTCTTCTCTTGATCGGCCTTTTTGAGAAAGAGTTGTTCTTCTTTTTGCTCTGATTGTTTTTCTCGGACTGTTGGACGTCTGGTGTTGGGAACGGGAGGGGGGGGGGGGGACGCAGGACAAAGAAGTTTGGAGACAGAGCCGGTGTGGTCTACAGGCAGCGTGGTGCCCACATGGACAAATCTCTTTAGAGCACGACGGTGCATGGTGGCGGAACCCCCCCACCCTGTCTCCCGTCCCTCCCTCTCTCTCCCTCTCTCTCCCTCTCTCTCTCTCTCTCTCTCTGCCTGAACCTTGAGGAAGAACAACTCAGCGGATGAGACACAAACAAGATCCTGTCAGACGCTGTTGAACACAAACAGAGAGGAGCCACGTCCAGGAAGAAACACTGTGAGGACACTCGTCTCTTATTTCAGTTTTACTTCCATTAAAAGGTTCTTGAATGTAAAAGGAGAAAACTCATGATCACTGATTTAAACTCTTTTTAAAGTAATGTTTCAACGTGCATGTGTTGCATCCCTGCAGCTGCACACTGACGTTGACCACCAGAGAACTGAATCACTAAGAAAAAGCTGATTCAATAATGAGAAGGTAAAACACGTTCTTGTGAATAAGGTGCGATTAAAATCCAATTACATTTCATATGACAGAGTTAGTTATAAACCTGCAACGAGTGTCCGGTCTTTAAAGAGCTTTGTTTACCAGGTTGAGGTAAACCAGACTTTGGTTTCACATGGCTTCCTGCAGAGTGATCCTCTTAGACTGACAAGGACACCTCCCTGCATGTCTTACGTCTCTGTATGTTTTGCGGCTGGACTCTGTTGCTCTGCCCCAAAACTCTCCGGCCACATCGTTATTCATCTTGTTTGTTATTTTGACTGAAGGCCGTTGCTGTGCAGAACAGAGACAGAGCAGAAGGAGAAACTGGGAGTCTTCATCCATGCTGGCGTCTCTCGGTGTAGATCCAGGGGAAGCGTTGACCGATGAATCGTTGGCTCTGGTCGTGTGGAGAATGGATTATTCGCACATTCCCTGCAGACTGAACAACCACATAGTTGTCTTGCATGTCCTCACTGTCCTGGCATCTTAATTTGTTCTTTCTCTCCCTCTCAGGTTTCACGGTGGATTCAAACCTGACGGACATGCACCCGTACGCTCCCATTTGAATTAAAGGGAAATTCCAAAACTTCTCTGCCACCATGAGTCTGGGAAAACTGCCAGGGATTAAGGGCCTTGTGTCCAGCTCGCAGGGGAAGAGCCGGTTCAAGAGCGACCTCTCTGTGGACATGATCAGCCCGCCAATGGCCGACTTCCGACACACCATGCACGTTGGCCGCGGCGGGGACGTGTTCGGGGACACTTCCTTCCTCAGTAACTACGGGGGGGTCAGGGAGCCTGGAAGTCCAGATTCCACGAGCAGCTCCAAGACGACGGGTTTCTTCACACGCACCTTCAAGCACGTCCGGAAGAACTCTGTGCCACGGCCGCTCAGGGGCTCCCGGGACCTGTCCCCGCCGCCGGACATCTCCCCCATCATCAAGAACGCCATCTCCCTGCCCCAGCTGAACATGGACCCTCCCAACGGGTGCATGAAGAGGATGTTCCCCAGCTCCACAGAGGACTCCCTCTGCACATATGGTGAGATATCACTTCCAGCATGGGTTTATAAAATAATACTCAGAGTGTTTGTGTGTGTGTGTGTGTGCGTGTGTGTGTGTGAGTGTGTGTGTGTTTGTGCACAGATCTGTATCTAACACAGCATTGCACACACCAGTGAGTTTACAGTTAAATTTCAAGTTAAAAAGAAACCTGAGAAAACTTTACAAAATTGAATCAGGATATTGTCTGATTTCCATGATGAGTCATTTTATCACTACTCAACAAACAGCTTGAAGCGTCTCTATAAACGACCTGGACAGATTCATTTCAGCGTTGAGTTGGAAACTTTAATAGATTCTTTGGGTCGTGTCCCATCCACAAACTTTCATTGAAACTGATTTAGTAGTTTTCTGTGTGTGTGTGTGTGTGTTCATTTAAATTCACTTGAGCCAGATTTGTATTAGAAAACTGCATCATTCAAACATGAATCAGTGGGATCATTGGACATGTTCCTCCCAGACGAACATAGAACATAACCTCATCGGTTTCAGGCTCAGGACGTAACCTTAAATCAAAAGGAGCATTTGATTCTCATGTGGTTGAAGAGCTGCAGACTACAGCCAGTACACTTTCTCTTCCAGTAAACCCTGAAGCAAACACAAAGACTTTGTTGTGCAGCCATTCACCTACTCATGGTGCTTGTGTTAGTCACCAGGAATCAGGAAAACAAAGAGGACCTGGTGCAGTGAAGCATCGGCCCGGCCTCTGTTCTTCCTCTTCTCTCTCCTGCAGATCAAACAGTTTTCAGAGCTGCTGAAAAGAGTCGACTATAAATGTCCGTGGACACATAAATAGAGCGAGTGAGGTTGTCCTCCTTTAGATAGCGTTCCCACATTCCTCCGGGACGACCGGCAAACACACACAGCTTCTTCTGAGTCATCTGGGATCACCTAGGCGACACCTGTACACAACTAGGTCGACACTCACAAACACACACAGCTGGTTTGAGAAGGAGAAAGATACTTAGTGGGCATTTCCTGTTGTGTGTGTGTGTGTGTGTGTGCGGCCGCCTGGATGCACAGCATAAATGCACCAATCATTATAATCTGTGGACCAATCAGAGCTGATGAAGCAGACCAGGGTCCCGGCTGGAAATCCCCGTCTGAGGCTCCAAATTCTTTACCCAACTCCGGAGGAATGTGCCCGGAGCCCGAGGGCCAGAGGCGGTGAAGTGAGGGAGGAGGCTGGATGCCAGTGGGTTTCTCTGTTGGCCACATATGTCATTATGTCATCCCCGCCCACCTTCTTCAGTCTCTGCTCATCCAGGGGCCGATTTCAGTCTTGGAATGCATGTCACGAATTAAGTGTATTCCAGTCAACTACGGCTATATATCGGATATTAATATGATTTTAAAAAAGGTGTACATTTTCGACAAATGTTTAGAATTCAGATTACAGTATTTGCAAAGACGGTAAAGAAGAAATCCAGTGCTTCAGTTTGGCAGAGGGAATCACTACAGGGTTTTGACGTACTGCCATCTTCTGGTGAAGCAGGTGTACTGCTGGCATTGCAAGCCTCATCCTACTCAGCTCTGTATCATTCTCTCTCCATCATCTTCTTTCTGTGTCTGAACGTTGTAGAATTTTGTATTTGTGTATTTGTCTTCTGTCTGCAGACGCTCCATCAACACTAATAAC